>NW_027552928.1:0-200000 GCF_045843805.1 Urocitellus parryii
TGTGGAGATGAAGGGCTGAGATGTGGAGAATAAGGTGCTGAGGTGTGGAGATGAAGGTGATGAGATGTGGAGATGAAGGGCTGAGATGTGGAGATGAAGGTGCTGAGGTGTGGAGAAGAAGGTGATGAGATGTGGAGATGAAGGTGATGAGATGTGGAGATGATGGTGCTGAGGTGTGGAGATGAAGGGCTGAGATGTGGAGATGAAGGGCTGAGATGTGGAGATGAAGGGCTGAGATGTGGAGATGAAGGTGCTGAGATGTGGAGATGAAGGGCTGAGATGTGGAGATGAAGGGCTGAGATGTGGAGATGAAGGGCTGAGATGTGGAGATGAAGGGCTGAGATGTGGAGATGAAGGGCTGTGATGTGGATATGAAGGGCTGAGATGTGGAGATGAAGGGCTGAGATGTGGAGATGAAGGGCTGAGATGTGGAGATGGAATGCTGAGAGGTGGAGATGAAGGGCTGAGATGTGGAGATGAAGGGCTGAGAGGTGGAGATGAAGGGCTGAGATGTGGGGATGAAGGGCTGAGATGTGGAGATGAAGGACTGAGATGTGGAGAAGATGGTGCTGAGGTGTGGAGATGAAGGGCTGAGATGTGGAGATGAAGGACTGAGATATGGAGATGAAGGTCTGAGATGTGGAGAAGAAGGGCTGAGATGTGGAGATGAAGGGCTGAGATGTGGAGATGATGGTGCTTAGGTGTGGAGATGAAGGGCTGAGATGTGGAGTTGAAGGGCTGAGATGTGGAGATGAGGGGCTGAGATGTGGAGATGAAGGGCTGAGATGTGGAGATGAAGGGCTGAGATGTGGAGATGAAGGGCGGAGATGTGGAGATGAAGGGCTGAGATGTGGAGATGAAGGGCTGAGATGTGGAGATGAAGGGCTGAGAGGTGGAGATGAAGGCCTGAGATGTGGAGATGAAGGGCTGAGATGTGGAGATGAAGGGCTGAGATGTGGAGATGAAGGTGCTGAGATGTGGATATGAAGGTGCTGAAATGTGGAGATGAAGGTGCTGAGATGTGGGGATGAAGGGCTGAGATGTGGAGATGAAGGGCTAAGATGTGGAGATGAAGGGCTGAGAGGTGGAGATGAAGGGCTGAGAGGTGGAGATGAAGGGCTGAGAGGTGGAGATGAAGGTGCTGAGATGTGGAGATGAAGGGCTGAGATGTGGAGATGAAGGGCTGAGATGTGGAGATGAAGGGCTGAGAGGTGGAGATGAAGGGCTGAGATGTGGAGATGAAGGGCTGAGAGGTGGAGATGAAGGGCTGAGAGGTGGAGATGAAGGTGCTGAGATGTGGAGATGAAGGGCTGAGATGTGGAGATGAAGGACTGAGATGTGGAGATGAAGAGCTGAGAGGTGGAGATGAAGAGCTGAGAGGTGGAGATGATGGGCTGAGAGGTGGAGATGAAGGGCAGAGAGGTGGAGATGAAGGTGCTGAGATGTGGAGATGAAGGGCTGAGATGTGGAGATGAAGGGCTGAGAGGTGGAGATGAAGGGCTGAGAGGTGGAGATGAAGGGCTGAGAGGTGGAGATGAAGGTGCTGAGATGTGGAGATGAAGGGCTGAGATGTGGAGATGAAGGTGCTGAGATGTGGAGATGAAGGGCTGAGATGTGGAGATGAAGGGCTGAGAGGTGGAGATGAAGGGCTGAGATGTGGAGATGAAGGGCTGAGAGGTGGAGATGAAGGGCTGAGAGGTGGAGATGAAGGTGCTGAGATGTGGAGATGAAGGGCTGAGATGTGGAGATGAAGGACTGAGATGTGGAGATGAAGGGCTGAGAGGTGGAGATGAAGAGCTGAGAGGTGGAGATGAAGGGCTGAGAGGTGGAGATGAAGGGCTGAAAGGTGGAGATGAAGGTGCTGAGATGTAGAGATTATGGTGCTGAGGTGTGGAGATGAAGGGCTGAGATGTGGAGTTGAAGGGCTGAGATGTGGAGATGAGGGTCTGAGATGTGGAGATGAAGGGCTGAGATGTGGAGATGAAGGGCTGAGATGTGGAGATGAAGGGCTGAGAGGTGGAGATGAAGGGCTAAGATGTGGAGATGAAGGTGCTGAGATGTGGAGATGAAGGTTCTGAGATGTGGAGATGAAGGGCTGTGATATGGAGATGAAGGGCTGAGAGGTGGAGATGAAGGGCTGAGAGGTGGAGATGAAGGCCTGAGATGTGGAGATGAAGGGCTGAGATGTGGAGATGAAGGGCTGAGATGTGGAGATGAAGGTGCTGAGATATGGATATGAAGGTGCTGAGATGTGGAGATGAAGGTGCTGAGGTGTGGAGATGAAGGTGATGAGATGTGGAGATGAAGGTGATGAGATGTGGAGATGATGGTGCTGAGGTGTGGAGATGAAGGGCTGAGATGTGGAGATGAAGGGCTGAGATGTGGAGATGAAGGGCTGAGATGTGGAGATGAAGGGCTGAGATGTGGATATGAAGGTGCTGAGATGTGGAGATGAAGGGCTGAGATCTGGAGATGAAGGGCTGAGATGTGGAGATGAAGGGCTGAGATGTGGAGATGAAGGGCTGTGATGTGGAGATGAAGGGCTGAGATGTGGAGATGAAGGGCTGAGATGTGGAGATGAAGGGCTGAGATGTGGAGATGAAGGGCTGAGAGGTGGAGATGAAGGGCTGAGATGTGGAGATGAAGGGCTGAGATGTGGAGATGAAGGGCTGAGATGTGGAGATGAAGGGCTGAGATGTGGAGATGAAGGGCTGAGATGTGGAGATGAAGGGCTGAGAGGTGGAGATGAAGGGCTGAGAGGTGGAGATGAAGGGCTAAGATGTGGAGATGAAGGGCTGAGAGGTGGAGATGAAGGGCTGAGAGGTGGAGATGAAGGTGCTGAGATGTGGAGATGAAGGTGCTGAGATGTGGAGATGAAGGTTCTGAGATGTGGACATGAAGGGCTGTGATGTAGAGATGAAGGGCTGAGACGTGGAGATGAAGGGCTGAGATGTGGAGATGAAGGGCTGAGAGGTGGAGATGAAGGGCTGAGAGGTGGAGATGAAGGTTCTGAGATGTGGAGATGAAGGGCTGAGATGTGGAGATGAAGGGCTGAGATGTGGAGATGAAGGGCTGAGAGGTGGAGATGAAGGGCTGAGAGGTGGAGATGAAGGGCTAAGATGTGGAGATGAAGGGCTGAGAGGTGGAGATGAAGGGCTGAGAGGTGGAGATGAAGGTGCTGAGATGTGGAGATGAAGGTGCTGAGATGTGGAGATGAAGATTCTGAGATGTGGACATGAAGGGCTGTGATGTAGAGATGAAGGGCTGAGACGTGGAGATGAAGGGCTGAGATGTGGAGATGAAGGGCTGAGAGGTGGAGATGAAGGGCTGAGAGGTGGAGATGAAGGTTCTGAGATGTGGAGATGAAGGGCTGAGATGTGGAGATGAAGGGCGGTGATGTGGAGATGAAGGGCTGAGATGTGGAGATGAAGGGCTGAGATGTGGAGATGAAGGGCTGAGATGTGGAGATGAAGGGCTGAGAGGTGGAGATGAAGGCCTGAGATGTGGAGATGAAGAGCTGAGATGTGGAGATGAAGGGCTGAGATGTGGAGATGAAGGTGCTGAGATGTGGATATGAAGGTGCTGAGATGTGGAGATGAAGGTGCTGAGATGTGGAGATGAAGGGCGGAGATGTGGAGATGAAGGGCTGAGATGTGGAGATGAAGGGCTGAGATGTGGAGATGATGGGCTGAGATGTGGAGATGAAGGGCTGAGATGTGGAGATGAAGGTGCTGAGATGTGGAGATGATGGTGTTGAGGTGTGGAGATGAAGGGCTGAGATGTGGAGATGAAGGGCTGTGAGGTGGAGATGAAGGGCTGAGAGGTGGAGATGAAGGGCTGAGAGGTGGAGATGAAGGGCTGAAAGGTGGAGATGAAGGTGCTGAGATGTGGAGATTATGGTGCTGAGGTGTGGAGATGAAGGGCTGAGATGTGGAGTTGAAGGGCTGAGATGTGGAGATGAGGGGCTGAGATGAGGAGATGAAGGGCTGAGATGTGGAGATGAAGGGCTGAGATGTGGAGATGAAGGGCTGAGAGGTGGAGATGAAGGGCTGAGATGTGGAGATGAAGGTGCTGAGATGTGGAGATGAAGGTTCTGAGATGTGGAGATGAAGGGCTGTGATGTGGAGATGAAGGGCTGAGAGGTGGAGATGAAGGGCTGAGATGTGGAGATGAAGGGCTGAGAGGTGGAGATGAAGGGCTGAGAGGTGGAGATGAAGGTTCTGAGCTGTGGAGATGAAGGTGCTGATATGTGGAGATGAAGGTTCTGTGATGTGGAGATGAAGGGCTGTGATGTGGAGATGAAGGGCTGAGAGGTGGAGATGAAGGGCTGAGATGTGGAGATGAAGGGCTGAGATGTGGAGATGAAGGGCTGAGAGGTGGAGATGAAGGTTCTGAGATGTGGAGATGAAGGGCTGAGATGTGGAGATGAAGGGCTGAGATGTGGAGATGATTGGCTGGTATGTGGAGATGAAGGGCTGAGATGTGGAGATGAAGGGCTGAGAGGTGGAAATGAAGGCCTGAGATGTGGAGATGAAGGGCTGAGATGTGGAGATGAAGGGCTGAGATGTGGAGATGAAGGGCTGAGATGTGGAGATGAAGGTGCTGAGATGTGGATATGAAGGTGCTGAGATGTGGAGATGAAGGTGCTGAGATGTGGGGATGAAGGGCTGAGATGTGGAGATGAAGGGCTGAGATGTGGAGATGAAGGGCTCAGATGTGGAGTTGAAGGTGCTGAGATTTGGAGATGAAGGTACTGAGATGTGGAGATGAAGGGCTGAGATGTGGAGATGAAGGGCTGAGATGTGGGGATGAAGGTGCTGAGATGTGGGGATGAAGGGCTGAGATGTGGAGATGAAGGTGCTGAGATGTGGAGATGAAGGGCTGAGATGTGGAGATGAAGGGCTGAGAGGTGGAGATGAAGGGCTGAGATGTGGAGATGAAGGCCTGAGATGTGGAGATGAAGGGCTGAGAGGTGGAGATGATGGGCTGAGAGGTGGAGATGAAGGGCTGAGATGTGGAGATGAAGGGCTGAGATGTGGAGATGAAGGGCTGAGAGGTGGAGATGAAGGTGATGAGATGTGGAGATGAAGGGCTGAGTTGTGGAGATGAAGGTGCTGAGGTGTGGAGATGAAGGTGATGAGATGTGGAGATGAAGGTGATGAAATGTGGAGATGATGGTGCTGAGGTGTGGAGATGAAGGGCTGAGATGTGGAGATGAAGGGCTGAGATGTGGAGATGAAGGGCTGAGATGTGGAGATGAAGGGCTGAGATGTGGAGATGAAGGTGCTGAGATGTGGAGATGAAGGGCTGAGATGTGGAGATGAAGGGCTGAGATGTGGAGATGAAGGGCTGAGATGTGGAGATGAAGGGCTGAGATGTGGAGATGAAGGGCTGTGATGTGGAGATGAAGGGCTGAGATGTGGAGATGAAGGGCTGAGATGTGGAGATGAAGGGCTGAGATGTGGAGATGAAGGGCTGAGAGGTGGAGATGAAGGGCTGAGAGGTGGAGATGAAGGGCTGAGAGGTGGAGATGAAGGTGCTGAGATGTGGAGATGAAGGGCTGAGAGGTGGAGATGAAGGTGCTGAGATGTGGAGATGAAGGACTGAGATGTGGAGATGAAGGGCTGAGATGTGGAGATGAAGGGCTGAGAATGTGGAGGTGAAGGGCTGAGAGGTGGAAATGAAGGGCTGAGAGGTGGAGATGAAGGGCTGAGAGGTGGAGATGAAGGTGCTGAGATGTGGAGATGAAGGGCTGAGATGTGGAGATGAAGGGCTGAGAGGTGGAGATGAAGGGCTGCGAGGTGGAGATGAAGGGCTGAGAGGTGGAGATGAAGGTGCTGAGATGTGGAGATGAAGGGCTGAGATGTGGAGATGAAGGTGCTGAGATGTGGAGATGAAGGGCTGAGATGTGGAGATGAAGGTGCTGAGATGTGGAGATGAAGGGCTGAGATGTGGAGATGAAGGTGCTGAGATGTGGAGATGAAGGACTGAGATGTGGAGATGAAGGGCTGAGATGTGGAGATGAAGGGCTGAGATGTGGAGATGAAGGGCTTAGAGGTGGAGATGAAGGGCTGAGAGGTGGAGATGAAGGGCTGAGAGGTGGAGATGAAGGTGCTGAGATGTGGAGATGAAGTGCTGAGAGGTGGAGATGAAGGTGCTGAGATGTGGAGATGAAGGACTGAGATGTGGAGATGAAGGGCTTAGATGTGGAGATGAAGGGCTGAGATGTGGAGATGAAGGGCTGAGAGGTGGAGATGAAGGGCTGAGAGGTGGAGATGAAGGGCTGAGAGGTGGAGATGAAGGTGCTGAGATATGGAGATGAAGGGCTGAGATGTGGAGATGAAGGGCTGAGAGGTGGAGATGAAGGCCTGAGAGGTGGAGATGAAGGGCTGAGAGGTGGAGATGAAGGTGCTGAGATGTGGAGATGAAGGGCTGAGATGTGGAGATGAAGGTGCTGAGATGTGGAGATGAAGGGCTGAGATGTGGAGATGAAGGGCTGAGAGGTGGAGATGAAGGGCTGAGATGTGGAGATGAAGGCCTGAGATGTGGAGATGAAGGGCTGAGAGGTGGAGATGAAGCGCTGAGAGATGGAGATGAAGGGCTGAGATGTGGAGATGAAGGGCTGAGATGTGGAGAATAAGGTGCTGAGGTGTGGAGATGAAGGTGATGAGATGTGGAGATGAAGGGCTGAGATGTGGAGATGAAGGTGCTGAGGTGTGGAGAAGAAGGTGATGAGATGTGGAGATGAAGGTGATGAGATGTGGAGATGATGGTGCTGAGGTGTGGAGATGAAGGGCTGAGATGTGGAGATGAAGGGCTGAGATGTGGAGATGAAGGGCTGAGATGTGGAGATGAAGGTGCTGAGATGTGGAGATGAAGGGCTGAGATGTGGAGATGAAGGGCTGAGATGTGGAGATGAAGGGCTGAGATGTGGAGATGAAGGGCTGAGATGTGGAGATGAAGGGCTGTGATGTGGATATGAAGGGCTGAGATGTGGAGATGAAGGGCTGAGATGTGGAGATGAAGGGCTGAGATGTGGAGATGGAATGCTGAGAGGTGGAGATGAAGGGCTGAGATGTGGAGATGAAGGGCTGAGAGGTGGAGATGAAGGGCTGAGATGTGGGGATGAAGGGCTGAGATGTGGAGATGAAGGACTGAGATGTGGAGAAGATGGTGCTGAGGTGTGGAGATGAAGGGCTGAGATGTGGAGATGAAGGACTGAGATATGGAGATGAAGGTCTGAGATGTGGAGAAGAAGGGCTGAGATGTGGAGATGAAGGGCTGAGATGTGGAGATGATGGTGCTTAGGTGTGGAGATGAAGGGCTGAGATGTGGAGTTGAAGGGCTGAGATGTGGAGATGAGGGGCTGAGATGTGGAGATGAAGGGCTGAGATGTGGAGATGAAGGGCTGAGATGTGGAGATGAAGGGCGGAGATGTGGAGATGAAGGGCTGAGATGTGGAGATGAAGGGCTGAGATGTGGAGATGAAGGGCTGAGAGGTGGAGATGAAGGCCTGAGATGTGGAGATGAAGGGCTGAGATGTGGAGATGAAGGGCTGAGATGTGGAGATGAAGGTGCTGAGATGTGGATATGAAGGTGCTGAAATGTGGAGATGAAGGTGCTGAGATGTGGGGATGAAGGGCTGAGATGTGGAGATGAAGGGCTAAGATGTGGAGATGAAGGGCTGAGAGGTGGAGATGAAGGGCTGAGAGGTGGAGATGAAGGGCTGAGAGGTGGAGATGAAGGTGCTGAGATGTGGAGATGAAGGGCTGAGATGTGGAGATGAAGGGCTGAGATGTGGAGATGAAGGGCTGAGAGGTGGAGATGAAGGGCTGAGATGTGGAGATGAAGGGCTGAGAGGTGGAGATGAAGGGCTGAGAGGTGGAGATGAAGGTGCTGAGATGTGGAGATGAAGGGCTGAGATGTGGAGATGAAGGACTGAGATGTGGAGATGAAGAGCTGAGAGGTGGAGATGAAGAGCTGAGAGGTGGAGATGATGGGCTGAGAGGTGGAGATGAAGGGCAGAGAGGTGGAGATGAAGGTGCTGAGATGTGGAGATGAAGGGCTGAGATGTGGAGATGAAGGGCTGAGAGGTGGAGATGAAGGGCTGAGAGGTGGAGATGAAGGGCTGAGAGGTGGAGATGAAGGTGCTGAGATGTGGAGATGAAGGGCTGAGATGTGGAGATGAAGGTGCTGAGATGTGGAGATGAAGGGCTGAGATGTGGAGATGAAGGGCTGAGAGGTGGAGATGAAGGGCTGAGATGTGGAGATGAAGGGCTGAGAGGTGGAGATGAAGGGCTGAGAGGTGGAGATGAAGGTGCTGAGATGTGGAGATGAAGGGCTGAGATGTGGAGATGAAGGACTGAGATGTGGAGATGAAGGGCTGAGAGGTGGAGATGAAGAGCTGAGAGGTGGAGATGAAGGGCTGAGAGGTGGAGATGAAGGGCTGAAAGGTGGAGATGAAGGTGCTGAGATGTAGAGATTATGGTGCTGAGGTGTGGAGATGAAGGGCTGAGATGTGGAGTTGAAGGGCTGAGATGTGGAGATGAGGGTCTGAGATGTGGAGATGAAGGGCTGAGATGTGGAGATGAAGGGCTGAGATGTGGAGATGAAGGGCTGAGAGGTGGAGATGAAGGGCTAAGATGTGGAGATGAAGGTGCTGAGATGTGGAGATGAAGGTTCTGAGATGTGGAGATGAAGGGCTGTGATATGGAGATGAAGGGCTGAGAGGTGGAGATGAAGGGCTGAGAGGTGGAGATGAAGGCCTGAGATGTGGAGATGAAGGGCTGAGATGTGGAGATGAAGGGCTGAGATGTGGAGATGAAGGTGCTGAGATATGGATATGAAGGTGCTGAGATGTGGAGATGAAGGTGCTGAGGTGTGGAGATGAAGGTGATGAGATGTGGAGATGAAGGTGATGAGATGTGGAGATGATGGTGCTGAGGTGTGGAGATGAAGGGCTGAGATGTGGAGATGAAGGGCTGAGATGTGGAGATGAAGGGCTGAGATGTGGAGATGAAGGGCTGAGATGTGGATATGAAGGTGCTGAGATGTGGAGATGAAGGGCTGAGATCTGGAGATGAAGGGCTGAGATGTGGAGATGAAGGGCTGAGATGTGGAGATGAAGGGCTGTGATGTGGAGATGAAGGGCTGAGATGTGGAGATGAAGGGCTGAGATGTGGAGATGAAGGGCTGAGATGTGGAGATGAAGGGCTGAGAGGTGGAGATGAAGGGCTGAGATGTGGAGATGAAGGGCTGAGATGTGGAGATGAAGGGCTGAGATGTGGAGATGAAGGGCTGAGATGTGGAGATGAAGGGCTGAGATGTGGAGATGAAGGGCTGAGAGGTGGAGATGAAGGGCTGAGAGGTGGAGATGAAGGGCTAAGATGTGGAGATGAAGGGCTGAGAGGTGGAGATGAAGGGCTGAGAGGTGGAGATGAAGGTGCTGAGATGTGGAGATGAAGGTGCTGAGATGTGGAGATGAAGGTTCTGAGATGTGGACATGAAGGGCTGTGATGTAGAGATGAAGGGCTGAGACGTGGAGATGAAGGGCTGAGATGTGGAGATGAAGGGCTGAGAGGTGGAGATGAAGGGCTGAGAGGTGGAGATGAAGGTTCTGAGATGTGGAGATGAAGGGCTGAGATGTGGAGATGAAGGGCTGAGATGTGGAGATGAAGGGCTGAGAGGTGGAGATGAAGGGCTGAGAGGTGGAGATGAAGGGCTAAGATGTGGAGATGAAGGGCTGAGAGGTGGAGATGAAGGGCTGAGAGGTGGAGATGAAGGTGCTGAGATGTGGAGATGAAGGTGCTGAGATGTGGAGATGAAGATTCTGAGATGTGGACATGAAGGGCTGTGATGTAGAGATGAAGGGCTGAGACGTGGAGATGAAGGGCTGAGATGTGGAGATGAAGGGCTGAGAGGTGGAGATGAAGGGCTGAGAGGTGGAGATGAAGGTTCTGAGATGTGGAGATGAAGGGCTGAGATGTGGAGATGAAGGGCGGTGATGTGGAGATGAAGGGCTGAGATGTGGAGATGAAGGGCTGAGATGTGGAGATGAAGGGCTGAGATGTGGAGATGAAGGGCTGAGAGGTGGAGATGAAGGCCTGAGATGTGGAGATGAAGAGCTGAGATGTGGAGATGAAGGGCTGAGATGTGGAGATGAAGGTGCTGAGATGTGGATATGAAGGTGCTGAGATGTGGAGATGAAGGTGCTGAGATGTGGAGATGAAGGGCGGAGATGTGGAGATGAAGGGCTGAGATGTGGAGATGAAGGGCTGAGATGTGGAGATGATGGGCTGAGATGTGGAGATGAAGGGCTGAGATGTGGAGATGAAGGTGCTGAGATGTGGAGATGATGGTGTTGAGGTGTGGAGATGAAGGGCTGAGATGTGGAGATGAAGGGCTGTGAGGTGGAGATGAAGGGCTGAGAGGTGGAGATGAAGGGCTGAGAGGTGGAGATGAAGGGCTGAAAGGTGGAGATGAAGGTGCTGAGATGTGGAGATTATGGTGCTGAGGTGTGGAGATGAAGGGCTGAGATGTGGAGTTGAAGGGCTGAGATGTGGAGATGAGGGCTGAGATGAGGAGATGAAGGGCTGAGATGTGGAGATGAAGGGCTGAGATGTGGAGATGAAGGGCTGAGAGGTGGAGATGAAGGGCTGAGATGTGGAGATGAAGGTGCTGAGATGTGGAGATGAAGGTTCTGAGATGTGGAGATGAAGGGCTGTGATGTGGAGATGAAGGGCTGAGAGGTGGAGATGAAGGGCTGAGATGTGGAGATGAAGGGCTGAGAGGTGGAGATGAAGGGCTGAGAGGTGGAGATGAAGGTTCTGAGCTGTGGAGATGAAGGTGCTGATATGTGGAGATGAAGGTTCTGTGATGTGGAGATGAAGGGCTGTGATGTGGAGATGAAGGGCTGAGAGGTGGAGATGAAGGGCTGAGATGTGGAGATGAAGGGCTGAGATGTGGAGATGAAGGGCTGAGAGGTGGAGATGAAGGTTCTGAGATGTGGAGATGAAGGGCTGAGATGTGGAGATGAAGGGCTGAGATGTGGAGATGATTGGCTGGTATGTGGAGATGAAGGGCTGAGATGTGGAGATGAAGGGCTGAGAGGTGGAAATGAAGGCCTGAGATGTGGAGATGAAGGGCTGAGATGTGGAGATGAAGGGCTGAGATGTGGAGATGAAGGGCTGAGATGTGGAGATGAAGGTGCTGAGATGTGGATATGAAGGTGCTGAGATGTGGAGATGAAGGTGCTGAGATGTGGGGATGAAGGGCTGAGATGTGGAGATGAAGGGCTGAGATGTGGAGATGAAGGGCTCAGATGTGGAGTTGAAGGTGCTGAGATTTGGAGATGAAGGTACTGAGATGTGGAGATGAAGGGCTGAGATGTGGAGATGAAGGGCTGAGATGTGGGGATGAAGGTGCTGAGATGTGGGGATGAAGGGCTGAGATGTGGAGATGAAGGTGCTGAGATGTGGAGATGAAGGGCTGAGATGTGGAGATGAAGGGCTGAGAGGTGGAGATGAAGGGCTGAGATGTGGAGATGAAGGCCTGAGATGTGGAGATGAAGGGCTGAGAGGTGGAGATGATGGGCTGAGAGGTGGAGATGAAGGGCTGAGATGTGGAGATGAAGGGCTGAGATGTGGAGATGAAGGGCTGAGAGGTGGAGATGAAGGTGATGAGATGTGGAGATGAAGGGCTGAGTTGTGGAGATGAAGGTGCTGAGGTGTGGAGATGAAGGTGATGAGATGTGGAGATGAAGGTGATGAAATGTGGAGATGATGGTGCTGAGGTGTGGAGATGAAGGGCTGAGATGTGGAGATGAAGGGCTGAGATGTGGAGATGAAGGGCTGAGATGTGGAGATGAAGGGCTGAGATGTGGAGATGAAGGTGCTGAGATGTGGAGATGAAGGGCTGAGATGTGGAGATGAAGGGCTGAGATGTGGAGATGAAGGGCTGAGATGTGGAGATGAAGGGCTGAGATGTGGAGATGAAGGGCTGTGATGTGGAGATGAAGGGCTGAGATGTGGAGATGAAGGGCTGAGATGTGGAGATGAAGGGCTGAGATGTGGAGATGAAGGGCTGAGAGGTGGAGATGAAGGGCTGAGAGGTGGAGATGAAGGGCTGAGAGGTGGAGATGAAGGTGCTGAGATGTGGAGATGAAGGGCTGAGAGGTGGAGATGAAGGTGCTGAGATGTGGAGATGAAGGACTGAGATGTGGAGATGAAGGGCTGAGATGTGGAGATGAAGGGCTGAGAATGTGGAGGTGAAGGGCTGAGAGGTGGAAATGAAGGGCTGAGAGGTGGAGATGAAGGGCTGAGAGGTGGAGATGAAGGTGCTGAGATGTGGAGATGAAGGGCTGAGATGTGGAGATGAAGGGCTGAGAGGTGGAGATGAAGGGCTGCGAGGTGGAGATGAAGGGCTGAGAGGTGGAGATGAAGGTGCTGAGATGTGGAGATGAAGGGCTGAGATGTGGAGATGAAGGTGCTGAGATGTGGAGATGAAGGGCTGAGATGTGGAGATGAAGGGCTGAGAGGTGGAGATGAAGGGCTGAGATGTGGAGATGAAGGGCTGAGAGGTGTATATGAAGGGCTGAGAGGTGGAGATGAAGGTGCTGAGATGTGGAGATGAAGGGCTGAGATGTGGAGATGAAGGACTGAGATGTGGAGATGAAGGGCTGAGAGGTGGAGATGAAGGGCTGAGAGGTGGAGATGAAGGGCTGAGAGGTGGAGATGAAGGGCTGAAAGGTGGAGATGAATGTGCTGAGATGTGGGGATGAAGGGCTGAGATATGGAGATGAAGATGCTGAGATGTGGAGATGAAGGACTGAGATGTGGAGATGAAGGGCTGAGAGGTGGAGATGAAGGGCTGAGAGGTGGAGATGAAGGTGCTGAGATATGGAGATGAAGGGCTGAGATGTGGAGATGAAGGTGCTGAGATGTGGAGATGAAGGGCTGAGATGTGGGGATGAAGGGCTGAGATGTGGGGATGAAGGGCTGAGATGTGGAGATGAAGGGCTGAGAGGTGGAGCTGAAGGGCTGAGAGGTGGAGATGAAGGTTCTGAGATGTGGAGATGAAGGGCTGAGATGTGGAGATGAAGGGCCGAGATGTGGAGATGAAGGGCTGAGATTTGGAGATGAAGGGCTGAGATGTGGAGATGAAGGGCTGAGATGTGGAGATGAAGGGCTTAGAGGTGGAGATGAAGGCCTGAGATGTGGAGATGAAGGGCTGAGATGTGGAGATGAAGGGCTGAGATGTGGTGATGAAGGTGCTGAGATGTGGATATGAAGGTGCTGAGATGTGGAGATGAAGGTGCTGAGATGTGGGGATGAAGGGCTGAGATGTGGAGATGAAGGGCTGAGATGTGGAGATGAAGGGCTGAGATGTGGAGTTGAAGGTGCTGAGATTTGGAGATGAAGGTACTGAGATGTGGAGATGAAGGGCTGAGATGTGGAGATGAAGGGCTGAGATGTGGGGATGAAGGTGCTGAGATGTGGGGATGAAGTGCTGAGATGTGGAGATGAAGGTGCTGAGATGTGGAGATGAAGGACTGAGATTTGGAGATGAAGGGCTGAGATGTGGAGATGAAGGGCTGAGATGTGGAGATGAAGGGCTGAGAGGTGGAGATGAAGGGCTGAGAGGTGGAGATGAAGGGCTGAGATGTGGAGATGAAGGTGCTGAGATGTGGAGATGAAGGGCTGAGAGGTGGAGATGAAGGTGCTGCGATGTGGAGATGAAGGACTGAGATGTGGAGATGAAGGGCTGAGATGTGGAGATGAAGGGCTGAGATGTGGAGGTGAAGGGCTGAGAGGTGGAGATGAAGGGCTGAGAGGTGTAGATGAAGGGCTGAGAGGTGGAGATGAAGGTGCTGAGATGTGGAGATGAAGGGCTGAGATGTGGAGATGAAGGGCTGAGAGGTGGAGATGAAGGGCTGAGAGGTGGAGATGAAGGGCTGAGAGGTGGAGATGAAGGTGCTGAGATGGGGAGATGAAGGGCTGAGATGTGGAGATGAAGGTGCTGAGATGTGGAGATGAAGGGCTGAGATGTGGAGATGAAGGGCTGAGAGGTGGAGATGAAGGGCTGAGATGTGGAGATGAAGGTGCTGAGATGTGGAGATGAAGGGCTGAGATGTGGAGATGAAGGACTGAGATGTGGAGATGAAGGGCTGAGAGGTGGAGATGAAGGGCTGAGAGGTGGAGATGAAGGGCTGAGTGGTGGAGATGAAGGGCTGAAAGGTGGAGATGAAGGTGCTGAGATGTGGGGATGAAGGGCTGAGATATGGAGATGAAGATGCTGAGATGTAGAGATGAAGGACTGAGATGTGGAGATGAAGGGCTGAGAGGTGGAGATGAAGGGCTGAGAGGTGGACATGAAGGTGCTGAGATGTGGAGATGAAGGGCTGAGATGTGGAGATGAAGGTGCTGAGATGTGGAGATGAAGGGCTGAGATGTGGGGATGAAGGGCTGAGATGTGGGGATGAAGGGCTGAGATGTGGAGATGAAAGGCTGAGATGTGGAGATGAAGGGCTGAGATGTGGAGATGAAGGGCTGAGATGTGGAGATGAAGGTGCTGAGATGTGGAGATGAAGGACTGAGATGTGGAGATGAAGGGCTGAGATGTGGAGATGAAGGTGCTGAGATGTGGAGATGAAGGGCTGAGATGTGGAGATGAAGGGCTGAGATGTGGAGATGAAGGTGCTGAGATGTGGAGATGAAGGGCTGAGATGTGGAGATGAAGGTGCTGAGATGTGGAGATGAAGGTGCTGAGATGTGGAGATGAAGGGCGGAGATGTGGAGACGAAGGGCTGAGATGTGGAGATGAAGGGCTGAGATGTGGAGATGAAGGGCTGAGATGTGGAGATGAAGGGTTGAGATGTGGAGATGAAGGTGCTGAGATGTGGAGATGATGGTGCTGAGGTGTGGAGATGAAGGGCTGAGATGCGGAGATGAAGGTCCTGAGGTGTGGAGATGAAGGTGATGAGATATGGAGATGAAGGTGATGAGATGTGGAGATGAAGGGCTGAGATGTGGAGATGAAGGGCTGAGATGTGGAGATGAAGGGCTGAGAGGTGGAGATGAAGGGCTGAGAGGTGGAGATGAATGGCTGAGATGTGGAGATGAAGGGCTGAGATGTGGAGATGAAGGGCTGAGATGTGGAGATGAAGGGCTGAGATGTGGAGATGAAGGTGCTGAGATGTGGAGATGAAGGTGCTGAGATGTGGAGATGAAGGTGAGGAGATGTGGATATGAAGGTGCTGAGGTGTGGAGATGAAGGTGATGAGATGTGGAGATGAAGGTGATGAGATGTGGAGATGATGGTGCTGAGGTGTGGAGATGAAGGGCTGAGATGTGGAGATGAAGGGCTGAGAGGTGGAGATGAAGGGCTGAGATGTGGAGATGAAGGTGCTGAGATGTGGAGATGAAGGGCTAAGATGTGGAGATGAAGGGCTGAGAGGTGGAGATGAAGGGCTGAGAGGTGGAGATGAAGGTGCTGAGATGTGGAGATGAAGGGCTGAGATGTGGAGATGAAGGTGCTGAGATGTGGAGATGAAGGGCTGAGATGTGGGGATGAAGGGCTGAGATGTGGGGATGAAGGGCTGAGATGTGGAGATGAAGGGCGGAGATGTGGAGATGAAGGTTCTGAGATGTGGAGATGAAGGGCTGTGATGTGGAGATGAAGGGCTGAGAGGTGGAGATGAAGGGCTGAGATGTAGAGATGAAGGGCTGACAGGTGGAGATGAAGGGCTGAGAGGTGGAGATGAAGGTTCTGAGATGTGGAAATGAAGGGCTGAGATGTGGAGATGAAGGGCGGAGATGTGGAGATGAAGGGCTGAGATGTGGAGATGAAGGGCTGAGATGTGGAGATGAAGGGCTGAGATGTGGAGATGAAGGGCTGAGACGTGGAGATGAAGGCCTGAGATGTGGAGATGAAGGGCAGAGATGTGGAGATGAAGGTGCTGAGCTGTGGATATGAAGGTGCTGAGATGTGTAGATGAAGGTGCTGAGATGTGGGGAAGAAGGGCTGAGATGTGGAGATGAAGGGCTGAGATGTGGAGATGAAGGGCTGAGATGTGGAGTTGAAGGTGCTGAGATTTGGAGATGAAGGTACTGAGATGTGGAGATGAAGGGCTGAGATGTGAAGATGAAGGGCTGAGATGTGGGGATGAAGGTGCTGAGATGTGGGGATGAAGGGCTGAGATGTGGAGATGAAGGTGCTGAGATGTGGAGATGAAGGACTGAGATGTGGAGATGAAGGGCTGAGATGTGGAGATGAAGGGCTGAGATGTGGAGATGAAGGGCTGAGAGGTGGAGATGAAGGGCTGAGAGGTGGAGATGAAGGGCTGAGAGGTGGAGATGAAGGTGCTGAGATGTGGAGATGAAGGGCTGAGAGGTGGAGATGAAGGTGCTGAGATGTGGAGATGAAGGACTGAGATGTGGAGATGAAGGGCTGAGATGTGGAGATGAAGGGCTGAGATGTGGAGGTGAAGGGCTGAGAGGTGGAGATGAAGGGCTGAGAGGTGGAGATGAAGGGCTGAGAGGTGGAGATGAAGGTGCTGAGATGTGGAGATGAAGGTCTGAGATGTGGAGATGAAGGGCTGAGAGGTGGAGATTAAGGGGTGAGAGGTGGAGATGAAGGGCTGAGAGGTGGAGATGAAGGTGCTGAGATGTGGAGATGAAGGGCTGAGATGTGGAGATGAAGGTGCTGAGACGTGGAGATGAAGGGCTGAGATGTGGAGATGAAGGGCTGAGAGGTGGAGATGAAGGCCTGAGATGTGGAGATGAAGGGCTGAGAGGTGGAGATGAAGGTGCTGAGATGTGGAGATGAAGGGCTGAGATGTGGAGATGAAGGGCTGAGATGTGGGGATGAAGGGCTGAGAGGTGGAGACGAAGGTGCTGAGATGTGGAGATGAAGGGCTGAGAGGTGGAGATGAAGGGCTGAGATGTGGATATGAAGGGCTGGGATGTGGAGATGATGGTGCTGAGGTGTGGAGATGAAGGTGATGAGATGTGGAGATGAAGGTGATGAGATGTGGAGATGATGGTGCTGAGGTGTGGAGATGAAGGGCTGAGATGTGGAGATGAAGGGCTGAGAGGTGGAGATGAAGGGCTGAGATGTGGAGATGAAGGTGCTGAGATGTGGAGATGAAGGGCTGAGATGTGGAGATGAAGGGCTGAGATGTGGAGATGAAGGGCTGAGATGTGGAGATAAAGGGCTGAGATGTGGAGATGAAGGTCTGAGATGTGGGGATGAAGGGCTGAGATGTCTAGATGAAGTGCTGAGAGGTGGAGATGAAGGGCTGAGATGTGGAGATGAAGGTGCTGAGAGGTGGAGATGAAGGGGTGAGATGTGGAGATGAAGGGGTGAGATGTGGAGATGAAGGGCTGAGAGGTGGAGATGAAGGGCTGAGGTGTGGAGATGAAGGTGCTGAGATGTGGAGATGAAGGGCTGAGATGTGGAGATGAAGGTGCTGAGAGGTGGAGATGAAGGGCTGAGAGTTGGAGATGAAGGGCTGAGATGTGGAGATGAAGGGCTGAGAGGTGGAGATGAAGGGCTGAGGTGTGGAGATGAAGTTGCTGAGATGTGGAGATGAAGGGCTGCGAGGTGGAGATGAAGGGCTGAGATGTGGAGATGAAGGGGTGAGAGGTGGAGATGAAGGGCTGAGATGTGGAGATGAAGGGCTGAGAGGTGGAGATGAAGGGCTGAGGTGTGGAGATGAAGGTGCTGAGATGTGGAGATGAAGGGCTGAGATGTGGAGATGAAGGGCTGAGCTGTGGAGATGAAGGGTTGAGAGGTGGAGATGAAGGGGTGAGATGTGGAGATGAAGGGCTGAGATGTGGAGATGAAGGGCTGAGATGTGGAGATGAAGGGCTGAGATGTGCAGATGAAGGTGCTGAGATGTGGAGATGAAGGTGCTGAGATGTGGAGATGAAGGTGATGAGATGTGGATATGAAGGTGCTGAGGTGTGGAGATGAAGGTGATGAGATGTGGAGATGAAGGTGATGAGATGTGGAGATGATGGTGCTGAGGTGTGGAGATGAAGGGCTGAGTTGTGGAGATGAAGGGCTGAGAGGTGGAGATGAAGGGCTGAGATGTGGAGATGAAGGTGCTGAGATGTGGAGATGAAGGGCTGAGATGTGGAGATGAAGGGCTGAGAGGTGGAGATGAAGGGCTGAGAGGTGGATATGAAGGGCTGAGATGTGGAGATGAAGGGCTGAGATGTGGAGATGAAGGGCTGAGATGTGGAGATGAAGGGCTGAGATGTGGAGATGAAGGGCTGAGATGTGGGGATGAAGGGCTGAGATGTCTAGATGAAGGGCTGAGAGGTGGAGATGAAGGGCTGAGATGTGGAGATGAAGGTGCTGAGAGGTGGAGATGAAGGGGTGAGATGTGGAGATGAAGGGCTGAGAGGTGGAGATGAAGGGCTGAGAGGTGGAGATGAAGGGCTGAGGTGTGGAGATGAAGGTGCTGAGATGTGGAGATGAAGGGCTGAGATGTGGAGATGAAGGACTGAGAGGTGGAGATGAAGGGCTGAGGTGTGGAGATGAAGGTGCTGAGATGTGGAGATGAAGGGCTGAGATGTGGAGATGAAGGGCTGAGATGTGGAGATGAAGGGCTAAGAGGTGGAGATGAAGGGCTGAGATGTGGAGATGAAGGTGCTGAGATGTGGAGATGAAGGCCTGATGTGGAGATGAAGAGCTGAGATGTGGAGTTGAAGGGCTGAGATGTGGATATGAAGGTGCTGAGATGTGGAGATGAAGGGCTGAGATGTGGAGATGAAGGGGTGTGATGTGGAGATGAAGGTGCTGAGATGTGGAGACGAAGGGCTGAGAGGTGGAGACGAAGGACTGAGAGGTGGAGACGAAGGTGCTGAGATGTGGAGATGAAGGGCTGAGAGGTGGAGATGAAGGGCTGAGATGTGGAGATGAAGGGCTGAGAGGTGGAGATGAAGGGCTGAGGTGTGGAGATGAAGGTGCTGAGATGTGGAGATGAAGGGCTGAGATGTGGAGATGAAGGGCTGAGATGTGGAGATGAAGGGCTGAGAGGTGGAGATGAAGGGCTGAGATGTGGAGATGAAGGTGCTGAGATGTGGAGATGAAGGGCTGAGATGTGGAGATGAAGGGCTGAGAGGTGGAGATGAAGGGCTGAGATGTGGAGATGAAGGTGCTGAGATGTGGAGATGAAGGTTCTGAGATGTGGAGATGAAGGGCTGAGAGGTGGAGATGAAGGTGCTGAGATGTGGAGATGAAGGGCTGAGATGTGGAGATGAAGGGCTGAGATGTGGGGATGAAGGGCTGAGAGGTGGAGACGAAGGTGCTGAGATGTGGAGATGAAGGGCTGAGAGGTGGAGATGAAGGGCTGAGATGTGGATATGAAGGGCTGGGATGTGGAGATGATGGTGCTGAGGTGTGGAGATGAAGGTGATGAGATGTGGAGATGAAGGTGATGAGATGTGGAGATGATGGTGCTGAGGTGTGGAGATGAAGGGCTGAGATGTGGAGATGAAGGGCTGAGAGGTGGAGATGAAGGGCTGAGATGTGGAGATGAAGGTGCTGAGATGTGGAGATGAAGGGCTGAGATGTGGAGATGAAGGGCTGAGATGTGGAGATGAAGGGCTGAGATGTGGAGATAAAGGGCTGAGATGTGGAGATGAAGGTCTGAGATGTGGGGATGAAGGGCTGAGATGTCTAGATGAAGTGCTGAGAGGTGGAGATGAAGGGCTGAGATGTGGAGATGAAGGTGCTGAGAGGTGGAGATGAAGGGGTGAGATGTGGAGATGAAGGGGTGAGATGTGGAGATGAAGGGCTGAGAGGTGGAGATGAAGGGCTGAGGTGTGGAGATGAAGGTGCTGAGATGTGGAGATGAAGGGCTGAGATGTGGAGATGAAGGTTCTGAGAGGTGGAGATGAAGGGCTGAGAGTTGGAGATGAAGGGCTGAGATGTGGAGATGAAGGGCTGAGAGGTGGAGATGAAGGGCTGAGGTGTGGATATGAAGTTGCTGAGATGTGGAGATGAAGGGCTGCGAGGTGGAGATGAATGGCTGAGATGTGGAGATGAAGGGGTGAGAGGTGGAGATGAAGGGCTGAGATGTGGAGATGAAGGGCTGAGAGGTGGAGATGAAGGGCTGAGGTGTGGAGATGAAGGTGCTGAGATGTGGAGATGAAGGGCTGAGATGTGGAGATGAAGGGCTGAGCTGTGGAGATGAAGGGTTGAGAGGTGGAGATGAAGGGGTGAGATGTGGAGATGAAGGTGCTGAGATGTGGAGATGAAGGGCTGAGATGTGGAGATGAAGGGCTGAGATGTGGAGTTGAAGGGCTGAGATGTGGAGATGAAGGGCTGAGATGTGGAGATGAAGGACTGAGATGTGGAGATGAAGGGCTGAGATGTGGAGATGAAGGTGATGAGATGTGGAGATGAAGGGCTGAGATGTGGAGAGGAAGGGCTGAGATGTGGAGATGAAGGTGCTGAGATGTGGAGATGAAGGGCTGAGAGGTGGAGATGAAGGTCTGAGATGTGGAGATGAAGGGCTGAGAGGTGGAGATGAAGGTCTGAGATGTGGAGATGAAGGTGCTGAGATGTGGAGATGAAGGTGCTGAGGTGTGGAGATGAAGGTGATGAGATGTGGAGATGAAGGTGATGAGATGTGGAGATGATGGTGCTGAGGTGTGGAGATGAAGGTGATGAGATGTGGAGATGAAGGGCTGAGATGTGGAGATGATGGTGCTGAGATGTGGAGATGAGATGCTGAGATGTGGAGATGAAGGGCTGAGAGGTGGAGCTGAAGGTGCTGAGAGGTGGAGCTGAATAGCTGAGATGTGGAGATGAAGGTGCTGAGGTGTGGAGATGAAGGTGATGAGATGTTGCGATGAAGGTGATGAGATGTGGAGATGATGGTGCTGAGGTGTGGAGATGAAAGGTGATGAGATGTGGAGATGAAGGGCTGAGATGTGGAGATGATGGTGCTGAGATGTGGAGATGAGATGCTGAGATGTGGAGATGAAGGGCTAAGAGGTGGAGATGAAGGTGCTGAGAGGTGGAGATGAAGGGCTGAGATGTGGAGATGAAGGACTGAGATGTGGAGATGAAGGTGCTGAGAGGTGGAGATGAAGGGCTGAGAGTTGGAGATGAAGGGCTGAGATGTGGAGATGAAGGGCTGAGAGGTGGAGATGAAGGGCTGAGGTGTGGAGATGAAGTTGCTGAGATGTGGAGATGAAGGGCTGCGAGGTGGAGATGAAGGGCTGAGATGTGGAGATGAAGGGGTGATATGTGGAGATGAAGGGCTGAGAGGTGGAGATGAATGGCTGAGATGTGGAGATGAAGGGGTGAGATGTGGAGATGAAGGGCTGAGAGGTGGAGATGAAGGGCTGAGATGTGGAGATGAAGGGCTGAGAGGTGGAGATGAAGAGCTGAGATGTGGAGATGAAGGGGTGAGATGTGGAGATGAAGGGCTGAGATGTGGAGATGAAGGGCTGAGATGTGGAGATGAAGGGGTGAGATGTGGAGATGAAGGGCTGAGAGGTGGAGATGAAGGGCTGAGAGGTGGAGATGAAGAGCTGAGATGTGGAGATGAAGGGCTGAGAGGTGGAGATGAAGGGCTGAGATGTGGAGATGAAGGGCTGAGATGTGGAGATGAAGGGGTGAGATGTGGAGATGAAGGGCTGAGAGGTGGAGATGAAGGGCTGAGATGTGGAGATGAAGGGCTGAGAGGTGGAGATGAAGAGCTGAGATGTGGAGATGAAGGGGTGAGATGTGGAGATGAAGGGCTGAGATGTGGAGATGAAGGGCTGAGATGTGGAGATGAAGGGGTGAGATGTGGAGATGAAGGGCTGAGAGATGGAGATGAAGGGCTGAGAGGTGGAGATGAAGGGCTGCGGTGTGGAGATGAAGGTGCTGAGACGTGGAGATGAAGGGCTGAGATGTGGAGATGAAGGGCTGAGATGTGGAGTTGAAGGGCTGAGATGTGGAGATGAAGGGCTGAGATGTGGAGATGAAGGGCTGAGATGTGGAGTTGAAGGGGCTGATATGTGGAGATGAAGGTGCTGAGATGTGGAGATGAAGGTGCTGAGGTGTGGAGATGAAGATGATGAGATGTGGAGATGAAGGTGATGAGATGTGTAGATGATGGTGCTGAGGTGTGGAGATGAAGGTGATGAGATGTGGAGATGAAGGGCTGAGATGTGGAGATGATGGTGCTGAGATGTGGAGATGAGATGCTGAGATGTGGAGATGAAGGGCTGAGAGTTGGAGATGAAGGGCTGAGATGTGGAGATGAAGGGCTGAGATGTGGAGATGAAGGGCTGAGATGTGGAGATGAAGGTGCTGAGATGTGGAGATGAAGGGCTGAGAGGTGGAGATGAAGGTGCTGAGATGTGGAGATGAAGGGCTGAGGTGTGGAGATGAAGGTGCTGAGATGTGGAGATGAAGGGCTGAGATGTGGAGATGAAGGGCTGAGATGTGGAGATGAAGGGCTGAGATGTGGAGATGAAGGTGCTGAGATGTGGAGATGAAGGTGCTGAGGTGTGGAGATGAAGGGCTGAGATGTGGAGATGAAGGGCTGAGATGTGGAGATGAAGGGCTGACATGTGGAGATGAAGGGCTGAGATGTGGAGTTGAAGGGCTGAGATGTGGATATGAAGGTGCTGAGATGTGGAGATGAAGGGCTGAGATGTGGAGATGAAGGGCTGAGAGGTGGAGATGAAGGGCTGAGAGGTGGAGATGAAGGGCTGAGAAGTGGAGATGAAGGGCTGAGATGTGGAGATGAAGGGCTGAGATGTGGAGATGAAGGTGCTGAGATGTGGAGATGAAGGTGCTGAGATGTGGAAATGAAGGGCTGAGAGGTGGAGAGGAAGGGATGAGAGGTGGAGATGAAGGGCTGAGAGGTGGAGATGAAGGGCAGAGATGTGGAGATGAAGGGGTGAGATGTGGAGATGAAGGGCTGAGAAGTGGAGATGAAGGGCTGAGAGGTGGAGATGAAGGGCTGAGAGGTGGAGATGAAGGTGCTGAGATGTGGAGATGAAGGGCTGAGAGGTGGAGATGAAGGGGTGAGATGTGGAGATGAAGGGCTGAGAGGTGGGGATGAAGGGCTGAGATGTGGAGATGAAGGGCTGAGAGGTGGAGAAAAGGGCTGAGATGTGGAGATGAAGGGCTGAGATGTGGAGTTGAAGGGCTGAGATGTGGAGATGAAGGGCTGAGATGTGGAGATGAAGGTGCTGAGGTGTGGAGATGAAGGTGATGAGATGTGGAGATGAAGGGCTGAGATGTGGAGATGATGGTGCTGAGATGTGGAGATGAGATGCTGAGATGTGGAGATGAAGGGCTGAGAGGTGGAGATGAAGGTGCTGAGAGGTGGAGATGAAGGGCTGAGATGTGGAGATGAAGGGCTGAGATGTGGAGATCAAGGTGCTGAGATTTGGAGATGAAGGTGCTGAGATGTGGGGATGAAGGGCTGAGAGGTGGAGATGAAGGGCTGAGATGTGGAGATGAAGGGCTGAGATGTGGAGATGAAGGTGCTGAGGTGTGGAGATGAAGGTGATGAGATGTGGAGATGAAGGGCTGAGATGTGGAGATGATGGTGCTGAGATGTGGAGATGAGATGCTGAGATGTGGAGATGAAGGGCTGAGAGGTGGAGATGAAGGTGCTGAGAGGTGGAGATGAAGGGCTGAGATGTGGAGATTAAGGGCTGAGATGTGGATATGAAGGTGCTGAGATGTGGAGATGAAGGTGCTGAGATGTGGGGATGAAGGGCTGAGAGGTGGACATGAAGGGCTGAGATGTGGAGATGAAGGGCTGAGATGTGGAGATGAAGGGCTGAGAGGTGGAGCTGAAGGGCTGAGATGTGGAGATGAAGGTGCTGAGATGTGGAGATGAAGGTGCTGAGATGTGGAGATGAAGGGCTGAGATGTGGAGATGAAGGGCTGAGAGGTGGAGATGAAGGGCTGAGATGTGGAGATGAAGGGCTGAGAGGTGGAGATGAAGGGCTGAGAGGTGGAGATGAAGGTGCTGAGATGTGGAGATGAAGGGCTGAGATGTGGAGATGAAGGACTGAGATGTGGAGATGAAGGGCTGAGGGTGGAGATGAAGGGCTGAGAGGTGGAGATGAAGGGCTGAGAGGTGGAGATGAAGGGCTGAAAGGTGGAGATGAAGGTGCTGAGATGTGTGGATGAAGGGCTTAGATATGGAGATGAAGATGCTGAGATGTGGAGATGAAGGACTGAGATGTGGAGATGAAGGGCTGAGAGGTGGAGATGAAGGGCTGAGAGGTGGAGATGAAGGTGCTGAGATGTGGAGATGAAGGGCTGAGATGTGGAGATGAAGGTGCTGAGATGTGGAGATGAAGGGCTGAGATGTGGGGATGAAGGCCTGAGATGTGGGGATGAAGGGCTGTGATGTGGAGATGAAGGGCTGAGATGTGGAGATGAAGGGCTGAGATGTGGAGATGAAGGGCTGAGATGTGGAGATGAAGGTGCTGAGATGTGGAGATGCAGGACTGAGATGTGGAGATGAAGGGTTGCAATGTGGAGATGAAGGTGCTGAGATGTGGAGATGAAGGGCTGAGATGTGGAGATGAAGGGCTGAGATGTGGAGATGAAGGGCTGAGATGTGGAGATGAAGGGCTGAGATGTGGAGATGAAGGGCTGAGATGTGGAGATGAAGGTACTGAGATGTGGAGATGATGGTGCTGAGGTGTGGAGATGAAGGGCTGAGATGTGGAGATGAAGGTGCTGAGGTGTGGAGATGAAGGTGATGAGATGTGGAGATGAAGGTGATGAGATGTGGAGATGAAGGGCTGAGATGTGGAGATTAAGGGCTGAGATGTGGAGATGAAGGGCTGAGAGGTGGAGATGAAGGGCTGAGAGGTGGAGATGAATGGCTGAGATGTGGAGATGAAGGGCTGAGATGTGGAGATGAAGGGCTTAGATGTGGAGATGAAGGGCTGAGATGTGGAGTTGAAGGGCTGAGATGTGGAGATGAAGGTGCTGAGGTGTGGAGATGAAGGTGCTGAGGTGTGGGGATGAAGGGCTGAGATGTGGAGATGAAGGGGTGAGATGTGGAGATGAAGGGCTGAGATGTGGAGATGAAGGGCTGAGATGTGGAGATGAAGGGCTGAGATGTGGAGATGAAGGGCTGAGAGGTGGAGACGAAGGACTGAGAGGTGGAGATGAAGGGCTGTGGTGTGCAGATGAAGGTGCTGAGGTATGGAGATTAAGGTGATGAGATGTGGAGATGAAGGGCTGAGATGTGGAGTTGAAGGGCTGAGATGTGGAGATGAAGGTGCTGAGGTGTGGAGATGAAGGTGATGAGATGTGGAGATGAAGGGCTGAGATGTGGAGATGATGGTGCTGAGATGTGGAGATGAAGTGCTGAGAGGTGGAGATGAAGGGCTGAGAGGTGGAGATGAAGGGCTGTGATTTGGAGATGAAGGTGCTGAGGTGTGGAGATGAAGGTGATGAGATGTGGAGATGAAGGGCTGAGAGGTGGAGATGAAGGGCTGAGATGTGGAGATGAAGGGCTGAGATGTGGAGATGAAGGGCTGAGATGTGGAGATGAAGGGCTGAGATGTGGAGATGAAGGGCTGTGATGTGGAGATGAAGGGCTGAGATGTAGAGATGAAGGGCTGAGATGTGGAGATGAAGGTGCTGAGATGTGGGGATGAAGGGCTGTGATGTGGAGATGAAGGGCTGATAGGTGGAGATGAAGGGCTGAGATGTGGAGATGAAGGGCTGAGAGGTGGAGATGAAGGGCTGAGAGGTGGAGATGAAGGGCTGAGATGTGGAGATGAAGGGCTGAGATGTGGAGATGAAGGTGCTGAGGTGTGGAGATGAAGGTGATGAGATGTGGAGATGAAGGGCTGAGATGTGGAGATGATGGTGCTGAGATGTGGAGATGAGATGCTGAGATGTGGAGATGAAGGGCTGAGAGGTGGAGATGAAGGTGCTGAGAGGTGGAGATGAAGGGCTGAGATGTGGAGATGAAGGGCTGAGATGTGGAGATGAAGGTGCTGAGATGTGGAGATGAAGGTGCTGAGATGTGGGGATGAAGGGCTGGGAGGTGGAGATGAAGGGCTGAGATGTGGAGATGAAGGGCTGAGATGTGGAGATGAAGGGCTGAGAGGTGGAGATGAAGGGCTGAGATGTGGAGATGAAGGTGCTGAGATGTGGAGATGAAGGTGCTGAGATGTGGAGATGAAGGGCTGAGATGTGGAGATGAAGGGCTGAGAGGTGGAGATGAAGGGCTGAGATGTGGAGATGAAGGGCTGAGAGGTGGAGATGAAGGGCTGAGAGGTGGAGATGAAGGTGCTGAGATGTGGAGATGAAGGGCTGAGATGTGGAGATGAAGGACTGAGATGTGGAGATGAAGGGCTGAGAGGTGGAGATGAAGGGCTGAGAGGTGGAGATGAAGGGCTGAGAGGTGGAGATGAAGGGCTGAAAGGTGGAGATGAAGGTGCTGAGATGTGGGGATGAAGGGCTGAGATATGGAGATGAAGATGCTGAGAGGTGGAGATGAAGGGCTGAGATGTGGAGATGAAGGGCTGAGAGGTGGAGATGAAGGGCTGAGAGGTGGAGATGAAGGTGCTGAGATGTGGAGATGAAGGGCTGAGATGTGGAGATGAAGGACTGAGATGTGGAGATGAAGGGCTGAGAGGTGGAGATGAAGGGCTGAGAGGTGGAGATGAAGGGCTGAGAGGTGGAGATGAAGGGCTGAAAGGTGGAGATGAAGGTGCTGAGATGTGGGGATGAAGGGCTGAGATATGGAGATGAAGATGCTGAGATGTGGAGATGAAGGACTGAGATGTGGAGATGAAGGGCTGAGAGGTGGAGATGAAGGGCTGAGAGGTGGAGATGGAGGTGCTGAGATGTGGAGATGAAGGGCTGAGATGTGGAGATGAAGGTGCTGAGATGTGGAGATGAAGGTCTGAGATGTGGGGATGAAGGGCTGAGATGTGGGGATGAAGGGCTGTGATGTGGAGATGAAGGGCTGAGATGTGGAGATGAAGGGCTGAGATGTGGAGATGAAGGGCTGAGATGTGGAGATGAAGGTGCTGAGATGTGGAGATGCAGGACTGAGATGTGGAGATGAAGGGTTGCGATGTGGAGATGAAGGTGCTGAGATGTGGAGATGAAGGGCTGAGATGTGGAGATGAAGGGCTGAGATGTGGAGATGAAGGGCTGAGATGTGGAGATGAAGGTGCTGAGATGTGGAGATGAAGTGCTGAGATGTGGAGATGAAGGTGCTGAGATGTGGAGATGATGGTGCTGAGGTGTGGAGATGAAGGGCTGAGATGTGGAGATGAAGGTGCTGAGGTGTGGAGATGAAGGTGATGAGATGTGGAGATGAAGGTGATGAGATGTGGAGATGAAGGGCTGAGATTTGGAGATTAAGGGCTGAGATGTGGAGATGAAGGGCTGAGAGGTGGAGATGAAGGGCTGAGAGGTGGAGATGAATGGCTGAGATGTGGAGATGAAGGGCTGAGATGTGGAGATGAAGGGCTTAGATGTGGAGATGAAGGGCTGAGATGTGGAGTTGAAGGGCTGAGATGTGGAGATGAAGGTGCTGAGGTGTGGAGATGAAGGTGCTGAGGTGTGGGGATGAAGGGCTGAGATGTGGAGATGAAGGGCTGAGATGTGGAGATGAAGGGCTGAGTTGTGGAGATGAAGGGCTGAGATGTGGAGATGAAGGGCTGAGATGTGGAGATGAAGGGCTGAGAGGTGGAGATGAAGGACTGAGTGGTGGAGATGAAGGGCTGTGGTGTGCAGATGAAGGTGCTGAGGTGTGGAGATGAAGGTGATGAGATGTGGAGATGAAGGGCTGAGATGTGGAGATGATGGTGCTGAGATGTGGAGATGAAGGGCTGAGAGGTGGAGATGAAGGGCTGAGAGGTGGAGATGAAGGGCTGTGATGTGGAGATGAAGGTGCTGAGGTGTGGAGATGAAGGTGATGAGATGTGGAGATGAAGGGCTGAGAGGTGGAGATGAAGGGCTGAGATGTGGAGATGAAGGGCTGTGATGTGGAGATGAAGGGCTGAGATGTAGAGATGAAGGGCTGAGATGTGGAGATGAAGGTGCTGAGATGTGGGGATGAAGGGCTGTGATGTGGAGATGAAGGGCTGATAGGTTGAGATGAAGGGCTGAGATGTGGAGATGAAGGGCTGAGATGTGGAGATGAAGGTGCTGAGATGTGGAGATGAAGGTTCTGAGATGTGGAGATGAAGGGGTGAGATGTGGAGATGAAGGGCTGAGATGTGGAGATGAAGGGCTGAGATGTGGAGATGAAGGGGTGAGATGTGGAGATGAAGGGCTGAGATGTGGAGATGAAGGGCTGAGATGTGGAGATGAAGGGCTGAGATGTGGGGATGAAGGGCTGAGATGTGGAGATGAAGGGCTGAGATGTGGAAATGAAGGGCTGAGAGGTGGAGATGAAGGGCTGAGAGGTGGAGATGAAGGGCTGAGATGTGGAGATGAAGGGCTGAGATGTGGAGATGAAGGTGCTGAGATGTGGAGATGAAGGGCTGAGATGTGGAGATGAAGGGCTGAGATGTGGAGATGAAGGTGTTGAGATGTGGAGATGAAGGGCTGAGATGTGGAGATGAAGGGCTGAGATGTGGAGATGAAGGGCTGAGATGTGGAGATGAAGGTGTTGAGATGTGGAGATGAAGGTGCTGAGATGTGGAGATGAAGGGCTGAGATGTGGAGATGAAGGGCTGAAATGTGGAGATGAAGGGCTGAGATGTGGAGATGAGGTGCTGAGGTGTGGAGATGAAGGTGATGAGATGTGGAGATGAAGGGCTGAGATGTGGAGATGATGGTGCTGAGATGTGGAGATGAAGGGCTGAGAGGTGGAGATGAAGGGCTGAGAGGTGGAGATGAAGGGCTGTGATGTGGAGATGAAGGTGTTGAGGTGTGGAGATGAAGGTGATGAGATGTGGAGATGAAGGGCTGAGAGGTGGAGATGAAGGGCTGAGATGTGGAGATGAAGGGCTGAGATGTGGAGATGAAGGGCTGAGATGTGGAGATGAAGGGCTGAGATGTGGAGATGAAGGGCTGTGATGTGGAGATGAAGGGCTGAGATGTAGAGATGAAGGGCTGAGAGGTGGAGATGAAGGTTCTGAGATGTGGAGATGAAGGGCTGAGATGTGGAGATGAAGGGCTGAGATGTGGAGATGAAGGTGCTGAGATGTGGGGATGAAGGGCTGTGATGTGGAGATGAAGGGCTGAGAGGTGGAGATGAAGGGCTGAGATGTGGAGATGAAGGGCTGAGATGTGGAGATGAAGGTGCTGAGATGTGGAGATGAAGGTTCTGAGATGTGGAGATGAAGGGCTGAGATGTAGAGATGAAGGGCTGAGATGTGGAGATGAAGGTGTTGAGATGTGGAGATGAATGGCTGAGATGTGGAGATGAAGGGCTGAGATGTGGAGATGAAGGGCTGAGATGTGGAGATGAAGGGCTGAGATGTGGAGATGAAGGGCTGAGATGTGGAGATGAAGGGCTGAGAGGTGGAGATGAAGGGCTGAGAGGTGGAGATGAAGGGCTGAGATGTGGAGATGAAGGCCTGAGAGGTGGAGATGAAGGGCTGAGATGTGGAGATGAAGGGCTGAGAGGTGGAGATGAAGGGCTGAGAGGTGGAGACTCTAATGCAGGTCAACAGGAACTCAGATCTCCCCTTTCTAACTTGCCCTCTCCAATCTCTGCTCAGATGATTGTTATGGGAGGAAGCTACCATATGAGTAAAGTAACCCCAACTCCTGGCCATTATTCAGCTTTCCAGGGTGGGCAAGAAACCCACTGGAGGTTAGTAAAGTTCTCCCCTTCAGGAGTTTTACAGGGGAAACAGTGGGACTGGTCTCTTCTGGGTGGTGGTGGAGCCCACGTCGACGCATGGCCCCACTGCTGACAGAGGAAGTGTCTAGAAGCACTGGAGGCTGGGCGAGAAGTGACGTCTTCCCTGGGTCAGTTGCGTCTTGTCCAGGCTGACTCTGAGGCCCAGCCCCGGTCCTCCCCTTCCTGTTGCAGACCCGTGTCTGTGCTGTGCTCTGTGGGGATCCATTCCTGCCTAGCTTAATGAAAGGAGCACCTTCTGAGAGATGTGGCATCTGAAGGCCCCCCCTGTGTGAACGCCAGAGTGTGCTCATGCTAAGAGGACCAGTGGTCACGAGGTGGCATCATCCTTCGGGACCACCCATGTGCATGCAGCCCATCCTTGGTCTGGTCACCATGCAGCTGTGTTGGAACATCGGAGCTCAGCTGAGGCACAGGCTTTGCCCAGTGGGACCGTGGGTGGTCTGGATCTCACAGAACCTCGGAGCTCACGGCACTGTGGGTGGGGTGTTGGCCTGGAAGGTGGAGGAAGCCATACGTCCACCCACGGCTACTGTTGCCGCTGTTTATATCCACCCAGCCTGCCATCTTCACCAATGGTCACCCTGAGAGGAGGCATGGAAAGATCCCTGGACCATTTCCAGGGCAAGGATGCTAATGGTCGGAAACTGCCAGAAGTAGATGTGGAGCTGGCCCAGGAGACCAGCGTCCTGCCTGGATGAGGAAAGGGAGCCAAGAGCCGGGAAGCAACTGGGCCCAGGAACACTAAGGGGACACTGAAAAACTGTCCAGGCTGCAGCCTTCTTGGACCTGAGAAGCAGGGATTTTGCAAAACAAGTGGACTTTCCAAAGGAGCAGGTTTGAAAGACCCTTATTGAAGATCTCCAGGGAGAAGCCCCAGAAGGAAGAGGACCCTCTCCAATGAAGGGGGTGAGGGACGTGGGGCTGGAGACAGTGTCACCTCTGTGAGACAGGAAGGGGTGAGGGACGTGGGGTTGTGACCATGTCACCAATGTGAGAAAGGCAGGACGCCACCACTTGGTGTCAGTCTGCCCGCAGGCCAGCAGGGTACAGGAGCAGAATGGTGGCCCTCTCCCATGCTGTCCAAGCCCTTCTCTGTGTCCCATGCACCTGGTGCAAAGGCAGACCTTGCTGGTGACTACATGGGTTCTCAGGAAGTGGAATGTGTGTGTGTGTGTGTGTGTGTGTGTGCGTGTGTGTGTGTGTGTGAGAGAGAGAGAGAGAGAGATACAGCGTGTGGTGTCTGTGGCATGAGGTGTGTGGTGTGCCCAGTGCATCCACCTGTGTGTGCGTGACCGTGGTGCAGTGCTGGTTGCGCTGTGTGGTGTGTGACAGTGTGTGTGGTCCTGGGAACTCAGTCCTCACCTGACCCATGGAGGTGGAGCCATCCTCTGTCAGCGACTGCAGCAGGGTGTGTGGGAAGATTCAGGGGCACAGACTGAGCCTCAGTTGGCCTCCTGAGGGTTCCCCACAGTGGCAGTTCCAGAAAGGGGCATTCTGGTGGCCATGGTCTCAGGAATCCTTTTCACTACGCGTTAGAAAATGTACGGTTCGCATTCCACCATTTTCTGCTCCCGTCCCACAGATGAGGACTTGGGGAGGCATGGTGAGGTGCCGACAGTCGCCATCAACTCACGGTGGCTCTGTGCCAGAGAAAGGAACGCAAGCTTGTCTATGGTCCCTCCCGTAACCTCGCTGTGCTACGTCCAGTTGCTGTGAAGAAAGATGGTGCAATGAAGGGAAGACCCCAGGCTCTCCCTGCAGCAAGTGAACGCCCTTGACCTGCAGGTGCTGTGGCATCTCCAAACACACGGGGCTCTAATGAGTGGTGTGTCCTGGGCCCCTGCAAGGGTGTTTTGAGACAAGGCTAACTGTCACCTAGTGCCACAGGATTATGACATGGAGCCCAATGCTCACATTCTAAGTTCCCGTCTATATTAACTAGGGATGTGATGGCCTTGTGGTACTGCCCAGTCACCGCTGTACTCAGTGACCAAGGGTTGTGCCTTGTGCACTGCAGTCTTCCGTGCCTCTTATTTCCCCTCTGATGGCTATCCCTGGTGTCCTGTCCACAAGTGGGTGAGGACAGCAGGCAACAGAACCAGAACACAGGGTGCTGTTCTCTTCTGCAGCAGCTCCTGGGGATGGTGTGAGAGGACACGAGCCCACTGGCTGAGATGGCCTTTTAAGGTTACCTTGATTTGTTTCTCCATGTTTCCTTCCTCTCTTCCACCCCAGCCTTCCTCACGCCCAGCCACAGCACAAAGGCACGCACACATACACACATGCACACACACACACACACACCTACCACATACAGGCACATACACACATGAGCACACACACACACACGCACACACATGCACATGCCCACCCACTGCATGCAGGTGCATGTACACACACATGCACACACACCACATGCAGGTGCACATACACAACCATGCCACCCAGGCACACATACGCATGCACACACACACACACATGCACACACACACACCACACACTCCCTTGCAAGGCACACTGAGGGCAGGTTCGATTCTCCAGGATCCCTTTAAGACGTAGAGAAATCTTGGAGAACAGCACCACACACACCCTCCAGCTCAGAGTGTGCCCTGCATCCACCACTAACCAGAAGTTTGGCCTTGGATATGTGACTCGTTGCCTCTGCGCCTCACTTTTCTCCCGTGAGTGGAGGTTGGCTTGCTGCCTGCTTGATTTTCCTTCCAACTCTGTGGAGCCCCTAGGAGCAATGAGTCCTGCGCCTGCAGGGCGTGAGGAGTACTCCTCCGAAGCTCACGCTCCAGCAGCTGGAGATGATTAGTCACAAATATTAGAAAGGTCTGCGGCCAAGCTTTTGGGATGAGATTCTGGCCACGGTATTTCCATGAGCACCGCCAGGCTGATCCACCGTGGAAAAGGCCGATGACTCACCAGAGCCACCCAAGGCTGGGCTGGAGGCCGTGCACGGAGAGGCCAGGACCTCCCCGGGGAAGGGGCATGTGTTTACCATGAAGGACCTGGGACCCCGGGCACAAGTTTCCTGGAAAAGTCAGCCAAGGTGTGAGCCACTCACTAAGCTCAATGCTCAGGATTGGATCTGAAGTTTCACCAGATGCTTTTCAATCAGTTACGTGAGTTACTCAGACACGTGCAGGTCTTGGCTGTCTTCCCAGTTCCCAGCAGTGAGGGGGCCTTCTGATCCACACCCGGGGACAGCCATGAAACAGGCGCAGGCAAGGACAGCAGCCGTGTTGAGGGCCCAGCAGGGGACAGTCCGTCCTGAAAGAAGAGAAACACCCTTTGGATTTGGATTCTTTCCAGCAGTCATTGTTCTTAGATCCCTGGCAGGGGGCAGGGATGTTTCCCCAACTAGGGGGGAATGCCCTCTAACCTGGGTGCCGTGGGAGCTCCCCCCGACACCCTCTAACCCGAGTGTCTCCTCTCAGCTTATCTTGGACTGTATTTATACTAGTAAAAATAGGGAAAAAAATACGAGGCATTCTTTAAGTACACAGGCATCAACTTCTTGCTGTACACCTCTGTTCAACCAAATAGTTCACACTTTTGATGAAAGTATCACATAATATAGGGAGGACATGTGTACGTGTGTGTGCAAGTGCTTCTTTGAGGCTTTGAACATTCTAGTCCCTCCAAAATTCATTTTGACACTTAATGGCCATTGCAATAGACTACAAGATGGGACTTGGGGTGATTAAGTAATGAGGACTTCACCCTAATGAATAGGATCTGTGCACTTCAGAGTCTTCAGAGAGCATGTGGCCCTCCCAGCTCCGCTGCCACACACAGACACCAAGAAAGACATCCTCCGCAAGGGTGGGGGTGGGTCCTCTCCCAACACCCCCCTGCCGGCACCTTGACTGGGGCCTGCAGCCTCAGAACCCACCGAAATGACTTCTTCCCCTAAACACGCTGCCCAGCCTCAGGGGTTTTCTAGGGGCAGCCAAAATGGACGGAGGTGTTTGCATGCATTTTTCTTGAGGAAAGTGAGGAGGGAAAGGGAAGAAGCTGTGTTTGATTACGAATGGCTTTCTGTATCCTAAATAAAGATCTAGATTTTTTTGTGTTAGTTGATTGTCCATAAATTCCATCCCTTAAAGAACAAAAAGAAGTACATCCTAATTTCAGAAATGACTTTTTAGTTCAGTTATGCAATTCTGTGTTGAAAATGCAAAAACATTGTTTCCAATATTCTTTACTTGAGCACAAGCCCGTGATTTTGATACCAAGGAGTCTGCAATAATCATTGGCACCGATTCTTTAGCTTTGGTAAAGAGGGAGCAGCTGGGTAAAGAGCTGGCACGGGTCACATGGTAGCTTGACTTGGTGCCCTTTTCTTGGCAGAAGAGACGTGGCTAATTAAGAGTGTGTCTGCCAGCTTCCTGCAGATCTGGGACGCTTATCAAACCCTTAAATCAACTTCTGAAGGTCTGACTTCTTCGCCGTTGGCTCCATTTTGCTCAGAGAGAGCTCTCCTTCATTAAGGCTACAACCCGGTGTTTGAGCTTCTTCCTTCCAGTTCAATGGCCAACTTCACAGATGTTTCTCTCTAGCCAGGGTATCCCCTGGTTCCTTTTTGGGGGTTGAGTACTGTGGATTGAACCCAGGGGACTTAATCTCTGAGCCACATTCCCAGCCCTTTTTACTTTTTATTTCGAGACAGGGTCTCGCTAAGTTGCTCAGGTCCTCACTAACTTTCTGAGGCTGGCTTTGAACTTGTGATCCTTCTGCCCCAGCCTCCCAAATCGCTGAAATTACAGATGTGTGCTACCATGCCCAACCATTCTAGAAATATCCCATGCCCAAATTGTTGATCTGCCACACACGAGTTGCTGACAAACTGACGTCAGCTGGAATCCCTTTCTCGGGTGGGGAATGAATTCCTACTAACACCTGCCCCCGGCTGGCATCTGGTAGACCATGTTGGCCGTTTGTCCTTGCACAACTGTGAAGTCACCTGACTGGGGCCCGGCCACAGCGTTCCTCTGACACAATGAAGCCGCACTAATGATGTGCTGATATGAACTCTGTTCCCTAAAGCTTTTCTATTCTGTTCTTGCTGTGGGTTATTAGGATGGAGCAGGAAGGGCCCTTGTCAAGTTCTGGCCCCTTGATACTGGACTTCCCAGCCCCAGAACTATGGGTCAATGAGTGATCTTTATAACAGGTGCTACTCCGGGACCAAAACGCTCAGCTATACCAAGTCACCGAGAGCAAACTCAAAGTCTTCACGGTGGCCCTTCAAGAGCACATAAAATTTATGAGATACAAAGAGTCCTAATTTTATAAATACACAAACACACAATTGCAACACCAATGTGTGTTCTCACAGCATCTATTCCAGAATTTAACAGCTATGTTAAAATCATATGACCTCTAACACAGGATAACTGGAAACTCCCCAAATACTTATAGTTAAAGGACACTCCTTCAGGAAACTTGTGTCAAAGTGGAGGTCTCCAGAGAAATCAGAAATCATTTTAACTGAATAAAATGTTCCTTTCTCTTTTCTTTTTAAAGCAATTGTGACAGGATTTTCTCTTTAAATGCTTGGTACTCCTGCAATGATTTCCATCTAGAGTTTTGTTTTTCCTAAGGATTTTTGGCTGCAAACTTGATTGGCAGGTACAAGACTAGTCAGGTTGTCTATTTCATCCTGGGCGAACTTTACTGTGTTCATTGTTTACTTTTTCTACCTTCTCAGAAATGGCTCCTTTCCCCTAGATGTGAAATTCCTTGTAGACAGTTGCTGTCAGTGTTTTACCAACCCCCCTCCCTCGGGGTCAAGAACAATTTTAGAGGAGGAAAAGTTTATTAGGGACTCAGTTTCAGAGGCCTGACTCCACAGATGGCCAGCTCCATTTTTCTGGGCCCGAGGGAGGCAGCATCATGGCAGAAGTGTGTGGACAGAGGAAAGTGTCTAAGGACATGGCACAGGAACCAGAGAGAGTGCTCCACTCAGCAGGGACCAAATAGACACCTCAAAGGCACAGCTGCAGGGACCCACCTCCTCAGCCACACCCTACCTGCCTAGAGCTACCACCAGGTTAATCCATTCAAGTGGATTAGCTCATTGATTAGGTTGAGGCTCTCAGTTCACCTCTGAAATTTCTTTCATTGTCTCACACATGGGCATTTGGGGGACACCCAATATCTAAACCATATCAGTTAATATATTTTGGGGGGGGCAGTGCTGGGGATCTAACCCAGGACCTCGCACCTGCTAGGCCAGCACTCCAGTACCGAGCCGTACCCCAGCCAGTACCCCGGTTCTTATGCCTGTGAGTTTCTCCTGATATTCCCTCTTCACTTCTTGATAGTAGTCGTTTGTTCCATTTCTTTCTTTATTTGTGACTCTGACCAGAAGCTTATCAACTTTATTAATCTTTCAAGAATCAAGGATTTTTTTTTCTGTTTTTCTGTTTTCAAATTCATTCATGATCTTATTTGTATTATTATAACATTGAGATGATTCTTTTTTTTCTGTGAGTTTTGGAGTGTTTTCTCTCTTCTTCTTCTTCTGGCTTCTTGATGCAGAAGTTTAAGATGTGAGTTTGAAATCTTTCTTCTTTTCTCCTGAAACTGTCAAGTGCCATAATCTTCCCCAGGCACTGCTTTACCTAAGTCCCATAAGTTTTGGAAATTTTCCGTTTTATTCAGTTCAAGTATTTTCTACTTCCCCTTGAGACTTCCTCTTTGACCCATGGATTTAGGGGAAGGTTGTCGCTATCCTCCAAGTATGTGGAGATTTTCGGTGATCGCTCTGTTGGAGTCCATACGATTTCAACATAATTGCTGACTTTCTGAACGGCCCCGTGGGAACCCCATGTTCCTCTGAGCTCCGAAGTCCAGTAGTCATACTGTATCCCATTCAATGTCAGCTTTCTGGTCTCAGAGAATCAGAGCCTTCTGGTCTTCGTGAGCACCATTTCTGAACTCAGCCACCCCTGGTCCCTCCAGTGTTTTCTGTGTAAGATTCAACACCTCTGCTGGTTATTTGATGCTGTGCCAAGTTCTGGTATAGCTACTGCTCCCAATTTACTTCATATTCCTTCCTACTAAGGCCTCTGCTCTGTGTGAAATGTCCCTCCGTTCCCCAAAAACAACAGCTCAAAGCAGGAGCCTTGGCCTCTTAGCTATCACACAGGGACTGTGAGCCACCTGGCCTGATGCTCCTTCTCCTGGATCCTCCCTTGCCTGAAACCTACCACTTTTTCAGTGAGTGGTTAATTTTTCCTCTTCCCTTCTGAACTCCTTTTGGCTGTTCATGACCACTCCCCAGTGGAAAATTTAATGGTGCTAAACCAAAGTAAAATTTCCAGTCTACTCAGATGGTATGTTGTCAGCTGCTTGACGATCGTCCATTCTGCATCAGACCGTTCATGATGGTAAGAGAGTTGATGGTCACACATTGTGCATCAGACCATCTGGGAAGAGAGTTCACTGCATGTAGCTCCCCCCTCCCTCCCCAACCCCCATGAAAGCTTCTGCCCTTTTGGCTCTTCTCTGCTCTTGATTTAGTGAGTATTTCCCAGAAAATCTGACATAGCTGGTTCTTTAGCCGGAGTCTTTGTTGGGTAAGAGAGGAGCCTTTCCCAGTTGTGTGTGTGGTGTGCGCACCAGAGTGCAGTTCCAACGGGGAGAAAGGGCCCTGTCTTCTGAAGGTTGGGAGACCACATGCCCTGGCGGCTCCTACCCACCCTTGGGGAGGGCGGATTCCCCACCTGAAGCCCAGGGGTGACCACACCCAGCCCTGCCGTTGGACAGGAGAGACAGAACTTCACAGGACCCACTGCTGGGGTGGAGCACTGCACACTACACAGGACCCCAGGACCGCTGCACCCGAGCAGAGCTGTGGCAATAGGGAGGGGCCTGTCCTGTGGGAGGGTGTGACCGGCTCAGTCACCCTGGAGGGTGGGACCACAGCCAGGGGAGCTCTCCTGTGAGGACGGCATAAGGCCTGGGGCAAGGCTCTGGGCCCTTGGATGCTCCAAGACCCATCAGCCCTGAGTCTGAGAAATGAAGTGGATCAGCTTCATCCACTGCAGGACTTGGCGAGCCCCTGAGGTGACCCCAGGAGGGGACAATGGCACAGCTTCCACAGACAGTTTGTGCACTAGGGTTTAAGGAAGCTGTGGAAATGCTGCCTCAGAAGACAGACATGCAACATGGGGGCTAAAATGGTCACTCACGGCTGCAGGGACGCCCGTTTAGTTCAACGTTGTCATTGGAAGTTTTGTGACGTAACCAAATGCTGTCTGCTTAGACTCAAGGTCTGTTTTCAGAAATGTACCTTCTCTATTAAATGATATGGATGACACGAATACTGTAGGGACAATTTTCTGAGATCACGCTTCACGTATTTCAATTGGATACAACCTGCAAGTAAAATTATGGGGTCCGTTAGAGGAACGAAGACCGTGAGCGTGAAGCTTGGCAGTGACTTCACTGATCTCCTCGCTCACCCAGAGGAAAACCACGCTGATTGCAAGACTCTGCAAGTGTTCAGGGTAACTGGGGCCATCGTCATGTAGAAAACGGCTCATCCACCCCACGGGGCTGTCAGTTTGAGTGATCTTAACACACACAGGGGTTGCCCACCGACCCCATGAAGCCGTGTGGCACCTTTATTCTGCCCTCACGCTGAACAGGTGCACATCATGGGGGAAAGGACCTATGGGGCACAGAATCCGCGAAGGCTCTCACGGCTGGCGGATCCTTCGCTGGCTCCTTCCTGTGTCCCTTCTCGCTGCCTCGCTCCTTCCTGCCTTTGCAAGTCAGCTCCTCCACATCCGCCCCAGGCCACCTCTCTCCCCTTTTAGGACCGCTGGGTCCTGGCCTGGCCCCTTGGTCCTGGCCTGCTTTAAGGCGCCAGTCCTAGTTTCCTTTGTCCATACAGTTTCTGGGCACTTCAGAGAGATCCTCAGCAACATTCTACGGCAGACTGAAACACATCCTTCTTTCTGCTGAGAATTTTGTTTCAGAAACTCACTTGTGGAATATAATTGCAGCCAATAGTATATCAGTTAGTGTATGGATATTAGGCACCTGTGTGTCAGATGAAACAGTTCATGGGTTAAAAAACGAGCACACAAACAACTGGAGTCTACAGCCATTGGTGAGCTTCGGGACTCACAAGAGCATCTTGCTTTATCATGCCTTTTCCATAATTGTTGTAGGGACAAACGAGGCAAGGCACCGAAGACAGCAGGAAACAGTTTTATTTGGCTGCAGCCAGGTTCAGAGGGTACAGCCTTTGCTGTAATCAATCAGTTCTCTGAGTTTTATACCCAGCATGTAAGGGGAGGGGCTCAGAAGTTCATAGTCTGCAGAAGTTCATATAAAAGCAGCTTTTTCTTTTCTTCATTTCTTCAAAGTACTATACTGGATACGTTTGTGAAAACTAGTAAGGGGTGTCCAGCACCTGGAGTGCAGGTATCTTCTCGGCCAGTGGCCAAGTAGAATAGGGGACATGAAAATAGGAAGTTTATCTACAATGGACTCTTTTGCTGACAGTCCCAAAATCAGCCATGGTGAAGAGGGCTTTTCTGTGGAGAAAGAGGGTACCCACTTCATAATAAGGTCATGGAATTTGCCAGAACTGAAATCCACTTAGTATCTTAGTTGATGATAAAGAAGAGGCCAAAATTATTTTTCCTTTAATAAAGTTATTTGATGCCTCAAGCCACAAACAGTAAATTACTATCTTATGACTTAAAAAATTAATATGAACTTAACCCACATTAGGAAAACATGGACATCCCAGCAGAACTGGGACCACCCTGCGGAGCCAGAGCAGGAGGGCGGGGCGGGAGGAAAGAGCAGGACGAGGTGTTGGGAACCCGGGGTGGATCTAGAGGCAGACGCGCCCGGTGAGTCATGCTGGCCGTGTCTGGGCCCTGGGAGACCCTCCTGGCCTCCTGGACTCTCCCAGGAACTTGGCAGAAGCTCCACTCTGTCTGAGGGAGTCTCCAGTCCCTGACCACAGGCAGGAGAGCACACACCATCCGAGGAACAGGCCAGTGGGAAGCCCTGGACCAGGACAGACAGATCAGGGTTCTCAGAACCTCCAGCCCTGCTGCCCAAAGCTGTGCAGAGGACACCTCTGGCCACAGGTGGGCCTCAGTGCTGCCCCAGTGGAGATGGACCCGGGGGCCCACGAGTCGCTCCAGACAAGCTGTCCCTGTGCCAGGTCCCACCCGCTGACCTCCAAGCAGGTGCCTGACCGTCCTGCTTCTTGTTCTTCACTGTTAGACGGGTCACAGATGTGGGAGGGACATGGAAGCCATTACCTGGACCACAGGACACACGCCATGGGTCCCCTCCAGTTGTCTCAGTACCTAGTACTCATCCCGTCCCCAAGCCCCTTGAGGCACTGCTGGGATGGGATGAAAGGGTGTGGACAGGGAGCCAGGCCCTGGAGGAGCCTGCCCATGTCCAGGGAGGAGAGACCCCAGGGGCTCTGCTCTTCTTCACCTTCACTGAGGTGATTCGTGACAACATTCAGCCCCACTAAACATTTTTAGGGTAGAATTGTTTGTTCTAATTGTGTATTAAAATGACTTTGTATCAGGATTAGGCTGTGGAATCATTTTAGAGTTAGTTTTCCCTAAAAACTAAAAACTAGGTTTTGCTTAGAAAGACATTAGAGCAATTGGAAAATCTCCTGAGGTTGCAGCCAAGTCAGCCTCAGGTATATCTGCATCAAGATGCGGGCCTTGACCTGAGCCTCCACGGTCCCTGGTCACATGGAGCCTGATGTTTTATGGTAGAGCAATGAGACTCGGTGCCCTTTCCTTCCTGAAAGAAGGACGTGTGATGTATCCAACATTTAAGATGAGTCTTGTCTCCTTGATGGTGGGGTGAACTGTGAAAGCCTGTTTTCTTTAAATTCTTCTATGTTAAAATAGACGTTACTTTTTGATTTCTTTCTGTGATTTTTTTCCTCATATATCTCAACACATGAGCAGCTTCTGTGTTTAAACGGTAGAACAGAGTTGTTTTAGTATTATTCTACAAATAAAACCTTGTGTTTATGAAGTACGTGAAACACTTCATATCAGAATCTCATCATTTTAATTTTGACAGCTACATGTAGCCAGTTGCTGCCAATTTTCTTTTAGAACTAGAAACAACATGGAACCCCACACACTTAGAAGGACAAAAAAAGTCCATCTAAGTTGAGACTCATGAAGCTTTTTACAGTGGATTTCAAAATCTAGGCATTGGACAACGTAAGTTTATATGCCTATTATAATATGACTTGAAAAGAACGAGAATATGAATTCAAGTTGTTAGATGAGTAACCTCAACAGGCATTCTGAAGAATAGCCATCTGCCATTTTTAACCTTTTTCTGTCATTTAGGAGCCTGAAATTCAATTTTTTGTTTTTCTTTCAATACAATATTTTATTTCACTGCATTGACTTTGGAAAAGCATTTGCTTATTCATTTGCCTGTTTGTCTACTTATTTATATTTTTAAAAACCACTTATAAGTACAGTGGCTTCTGTGGGTGAGCGTTGTGTCAGGGGCTTTGGCCACCAAGGTTCTCAGCCCTGTAGAAAACTGCAGAGGAAGGGGGACGGGACCGAGACAGAAGCAGGACAACCACCAACAGCAGGTGGACCCCAGGACTGCCAGACTTTGCAGTGCCATCCCCAGATTAAGTGAAGCCACTTTTACAGCTGCTTTCTTGACACTTTTCTGATCTTTAAATTTTAAAATTCTTGGGATTGTGTTTAAGCATTTGCTGTCATTATATACCTACCTCTGTGTTTTCCAGAATCAATAGGATGGAAATAGGGTGGGTGTGTGTATGTGTGGGTGTGTGTATGTGTGCACATGTGTGTATGCATGTGTGTGTGTGTATATGCTCATGTGTGTGGGCATGAGTGTGTGTGCGTGCATGAGTGTGTGTGTGTGCATGCATGTGTGATTGCTGCTGGTTCCTGGAAGCCATGCATGGTGTGGGAATGGAGACCATGCCAACATGGAGATCCAGGCAGAGCAAGAGAAGAAAGGATTCTGGGTGGGGGGACGAGAACTTAAGTGCCTCACAATCGGTTCCCCAGGACCTGAGACTACTCAATGCTTGCACAGGGCTGTACAAAACTCCAGGTCCTCCTGTCTTCATAAAGCTCAATGAATTCTCACTAAGTTGTGGTTCTCTCATGTCCCTGACACAATCAGAACATTCGTTCAAGCTAGAAAAAAATGTTTTTAAAAACCAAGTGTGTGAACTTTCAATCCTCGCCCGAGGTCTCCCAGGGCTGACTCCCGTGATGTCCACAGTGCAGAATCCTACAGCTGTTAAATGCCCGGGGCTTCGCCAAAGTCCATGTGAACTTGTACAACTGTGGATAGTTTCTGCCAATAGATAGTTTCTACCTATAGAACAGTGAGCTTCACAATTACTAATTATGATTATTTTCTAGCTAAGCGTTCTTATCCTTTTGTAAACAGCATGGTTCTAGCATGTTCTTTCAGTGTTCGTCATGCACACAGGTTCCCTTTTCACTGAGGTCACATTTTGGTGTGCCACTATGACATATACATTGGTGGTGGTGGGGATCGAACCTGGAGCCTTGTGCATACGAGGTGGGTGCTCTACCAACTGAGCTACATCCTGCCCATACATTCTTACCTTTGCACCCAAGTCTAATGCTGCTCTTTGAAAACCTACCCTTCAGCTCTCAGAGGCTCACAGGACCCCAGGCAGGCTTACCAGAGTCAAGTGAGGCTGCTTCAGTGTGGCCTCAGTCCCCAAAGTGAACCTCAGCATGGCCTCTGTCTGTGGCCTGAACTTCAGTGTACCCTCCGTCTGTGGCTTGAACCTCAGTGTGGCCTCCGTCTGTGGCCAGAATGGCCTCCATCTATGGCCTGAACCTCAGCATGGCCTCCATCTATAGTCTGAACCTCAGCTTAGTCTCCATCAGGATGTGAACCTCCTCTTGTTTCTCAGGTTATCGAGAAGTAGAGTAGCTGAGCCTTGCTTGGCTTTTCAGAACATAAAATTTTGTTTAGAAAAATGAGATTGGAGTGGATATAGACAGTTGTAAATGATTTGAAGAAGGACAATTTTCTTGTGCTTCAAGTCAAGTCTCAATGATTCAATCAAACACATCACAATTTTGTAAAAAATTTGCTCATTTTTTTTAAAAAAAAGATGTAACTTTTTAAAATGTATTTTTAATTTGTTGATGGACCTTTGATTTATTTATATGCAGTGCTGATAATTGAACCCAAGGCCTTACACATGCCAGGCAGGTGCTCTACCACTGAGCCATAGCCACAGTGCCATTTTTGATGCATTTATTTGTAGGAAAGGGAATATTCTTGTGAAACTTACTACCAAATATTTTTATATTAAAACATGTGTCAGGGTTTTTAGTCCTCATTCCCTCCTGACCTGCGGGAGAGATGGGGAGAGCACGCCCCAACTAGGACGAGCCAAGAAAGGAGAGGGCCAACTGACCGCCCGCACCCAGCACTCCCTCGCAGGAGGACAATCAGATGCTTCAGGGAGACCAGTCAAGGCAGGAGCTCGTTCTTTGAGGAAGAACACACAGCTAATATAATGTACAGGAGCCAATCAGGATAAAGGTCAGCAGCATGGGGAGAGTTCACATGTACACCCATTCTACAGGCCGCCATGGGAGACATGAGCTGTCCACGAGGGTGGAAGGGTTCTGAGCCTCTCCTAGAGGTGGTCCGATTTTTTGTCACAACCCACGGTAACACCTTCTGGCTGATCGCTAGGCGCTATCTTAGCCATGTGTGGCCTCAAGACCAGGAAGTGAGCATCAGTCTGCAAGTCAGGTTCCCTTTTCTCTATCATAGGTTTCTATTTCTCTGATGTGACGTGCCCTACAAACATGAACTTGGCTTTTTCTCTGCTGAGATGATAAATTTATCTTAGAATTCTTAAGAGGTAAGATAAATTTTTTTCTTTTCTTTTTCTTTTTTTTTTTTTTTTACCTTTTCTGTCCTGGTTGACAGGAGAGATTCTATGCTTTATTGGAGTAATTGTCCCTTGGTGGCCCTTTGAGGCATTGACCAGTTTTGTGTCTAAGAAGGACCCCTATCCTACTATAAATGCTGTGGCTTCTCAAGTGCTTTTCAGATGGTTCATGGCATCTCACTGACTCCCTCTTTCATTAATGAGAAATAAAACCTTTGATGACGCATGCTCATTTCGCATTTGCCTGAGACCCCTGGATTTCCCATTTTTGAAGGCTGTACGTTAACATTTTATGGCTAATGAAGAATTGATGCGTTGACTGAGAAGGAATTACATTCTGGATTTCCTGCATTCGAAGCAGGTCCCAGCCTGAGCCAGGTTCAGATCATGCCCTGCACTGGGCAAAGGGCAGGTGGGAAGACGGTCCAGCAGCCTGAGCAGCAGGGCCACCCAGCCTCTGCTGTGGCCATACAAAGGGGGACGACAGCCATGGAAGCCACGGGTGGCACCTTGTGCAGAACACAGGTCACTCATCAAGTGACAGGAGACATTGTGAGTGAGGTCACATCATATACTCTCAGGACTGCCAGACACACTCAAATGAATTTTATGGGGCTGGAAGTTTCCTAAGGGTGTGTGAAGGTGGACCAGACAAATGCTGCTTCTAAAATGTACTCCTAGATTGATGAACTCAAAAAGGGATTAGAGGGAGCAAGATTTTGTAATCAATCCCTTGACATGAATTATAGCAAAATGTGCCAAGTGTCCCCTCAGGGGCACTGACGTAAGAATTGGGACCTGGTCGTAGGGTGCCTCTTGGCTGGAAGGTGTGTGGAATCTCTGCAGAGACGGGGTATTCCCATGGGTTTGGTTTACCCCCGGCAAGTCTTTCTCACTCACTGAATGACTGTAAGGCTTTCGCAGTACTCTGAGATCCAGCTTCTCATCTGTGCAAGATGGAGCCAACTTCCCAGGATTTTACAGGATCCCACAAATACCCACGAGCTTGTCCCATGCCACCTGAAACGTGGTGGTAGCCAGTGCTGACTTCTCACTTACAACAAGCTCGGGACTGTTGTAGGTGTTCTTTACGCACAACCTGCTCAATCCTCATGACAGCCGTGAGGATGTGACGGTCTCCTCTCCGTGTTGGAGACGAGGGGACTCACCTGAAGTCCTGCCCTTCTTTCCTGGTGAACCAGGATCTGAACTGTCAACCTGTCTGCAGGTCCTGCAGTTCCACATCTCACTGTGCTGCGATGACAGGACTGCCCCTCAGCACCTCCTGACGACCTCTGAGACATAACGGTGCTATTTCTGCTGGTGTCCTGTCCACAAGGGAATATGGTGGGGACAGTAGATATTGCTATCTGAGGGACAGCAGAGTCACGCTTGGCTCTCGGAGCTAGGACCTCATCAAGAGGGTTTTGTGATCTTAAACCTTCTGCCATTGGGATTATGTCAGTAGGCTTTACAGCGTTCCCTGATATAAAGCTGCATAAAATTGAATGGGGCCTTTTTTTTAACAAAAATTGCACATATTTATTATACAAATGGTGGGCTTCACTGTGCCTTGGCGCAGTCTCCCCACTGACGTACATTTGCTTTATAATCTTGTGCACGCAGTGGGAGGTGTGGAAGCCTGATCCCATATTTCGTGGATTTAGAAAAATACTTCTCCTGAATTCCTATCTTAACATGGGCATTTTCTTTTGGAGCGAGGGATCCAGTTTGGGGATCACAGGGTGACTTAGTCGAAGGGCCTATCACATGACTGCCAAATGTTGGAGTCACAGCCCTCGGTCCAGCTGCCCAGCGTAGAGCTCAGGAATGTGTGTGGGTCTGGCTGCGTTGGCCTGGGGAGCCTCAGAATGGAGGCGGGAGTCGGTCCCTGCTTTCCTGCTAAGGAACGTGTGTGCCTCCAGCAGCTGAGGTGAGTGGGGTGCGTTGGCCCAGGTGAGCTGGCCTTTGGCATGTCACCACACAGGACTAATGCAAGAAGCATCATCTGAAGGGGACACAAGAAGCCACAGGGCTGCAGTTCTCCTGACCTCAGAACTCACTTCTAATTTAGCTTATGCCACTTAGGAGCCACAAGGGCACTCTATCCCCATCATCTGCTGAGGGCAATACGTAGAAATTATAAGGGGAAAGGAGATGCTGAGGCAGAGGGGAGCAGGCTCTACAGAGTTGCCCTTGGTGCATCAGAAGCACCCTCCTGTCAGACGTGTGCATGCAGCAGATTCAGCCCATAATCGATGCTGTTTTGAATTATTAATAATCGATTTACCCAGAAACAGCAAAGCATCCACTTTGATACCAAGCTTCAGGCTGGCACGCCAGGCCCACGTTTCCTCGGACGACCACTTCAAATTCTCCCCACACACCCGCGGTCACCACAGAACACAGTCCCACCTTCTGCCATCCCTGTGTAAGTAGAGGGCACTCCAGAAAAGACTGCATAATTTCACAGTTTTTTACTTTATTATTGTCAAATTACCAACTATATCCTGGGGCTCTGTGTGTAGCTCAGTTACAGGGCACACGCTTAGTGCACCCACAGTCCCAGTTGATGGTCTGCTCTTTATCTCTTTAGGGACGTGTGTGGTGCTGGGAACTGAACCCAGGGGCTTGCTGAGGCCAGGCGAGGCCTCTGCCCCTGAGACACACCCCAGCCAGCTACTTTCTTTCTCTATTCAAACAAAATCCACCACACAATTCCCATGAGGGGACTCCTTGTTCATCCACCCCACCGTGATCTGCAGCACGGCCAGCCCCAGCTTGTGTATCTGTTTACACCAATGGAGCAACAGCCATTTCTGGGTTGGGGTCTGGAGAGTTTCATATAAACAGAAACCACCAAACTCCCTGTACCTGTGTCCAGTTACACCCTAGCCACCCATGGATCAAAATTTCAGATTTCCCATACCCTCACTTGCATCAAATTATCAAACTTTGGCTTCTTGAATGTTCTTATCACTTCCCAAGTAGTCTTCCTGTGGGAACACAGAGCCCTTGTTCCTACCAGGTTCCTGATCTTTAAGACTGAATTGTTGATTTTCCTGACCTGCCCTGACACAGTCTCTTATCTCTTTTCCAGGAGATTCTTACTAGAATTCCATTTTTGTGTTATAATTGCTCTTTGTGTCAGAAACAGAGTTACTGTTGGCAAAAGTGAGATCAGGAACATTCACATGGACACATTTTCCTTTGCAAAAATCTCTCTTCTAATTGTGTTAGCTACTCATCACTGTGGCACCATACCTGAGAAAATCAACTTATGAGAGGAAAGACACATGATTTCAGAGGTTTCTGTCCATCGCCGTTTTCCCAAAAGCTCTGGGTAGGTGGAGGTACAACATGGCCGGAGAACCTGCTCACCTCATGATCGGTGGAACGTGAGAGTGATAGGAGGGACCAGGGTCAAAAACCCGCCTCCAGGGCACATCCCAGAGGCCCCACTTCCCCACCTCTTAAAGGTTTCACCATCTCCCTAACCCTAACCCTAACCTACCCCTATCCCCCCTAACCCCCTAGCCCTAACCCTAACCCAGGCTGGGTCCAAGCCTTGGACACACAGGCCTTCCCTCCACATCCAGACAACAGCCGGGCTGAACAGAAGGGTGTATAGGGAAACAGCACCTGGAACAGGCTGCGGAAAACCCCGGCAGTGGCACTGGGTGGTTCAGACCTCTTCACCTCAAATCAGTGGTGCCCTGGGACCATGGAGGATAGATTTCTGTCCATCCTTAAAAATCTGGTACGACAACTGTCGATGTACACTGTTTAGACAAGTTAAAACAACGAGCTTGAATTGTTCACAACGGTGTTTGCAGCACAGAAGTAAATTGCAATACTGTGGTTTTTAAAAGCGTTGAAGCTGTAGAAACACGATAGGCCTTAAAACGGCCCTCGTGTGCTCTCTGGGATGAGGAAGTGGCTGCAGTGGAATCTACTAATGGACTTTTGACATGAAATAGAAAAGAATTAGTCTGAGCTCTGCGTGTGATTGTGATTGGTCACACAGACGCTCCCTGCAGAAGTGTCCTGCCAAAGATGATGAGCGCTTGGTCTGTGGCTACCAACATCCTATGCATCAAAGTCACCAAGATGCTTTTTAAAATAGAGAAGCTGCTGCCTGTCCCTAAAGGCTGCAGCTGGGCTTCTCCCGGGTGGAGCCCCGACACCTGCCGTGGCTGGAAGTCAAGGTCTGTGAGCAGCTAGCTTCTGACCCTTGGCTGTCATTAGTCCATTGCGGAATGGAATCGGCACACACATAATGAAGCTCCTCGGGGTTCTTCCCAGGCCAGCTGCTCCCAACTCACCGTGAAGAGTCCGGTGTCCCTTTAAGAATCCAGACCTGGAACCCTAGTCCCTCTGACTCACCTGAGTTCCCTGCCTCTGAAACCCAACAGTCGAGCCCTGTGGTTACATAATGATGACACTTTTAATGACGTCTATTGCATCTGTTCCTCTCTTTCCAACGCTATCATGAATCACGTCCTCCAACTCCAGCCTCTCGATGACCTGTCAGCAGTGATGCTCGCTGCGGGGTCAGATCCTAAAGGTTCAGTTTTCAGCTCTTCACTCTCCTGCTCTGAATCGTTGACTGGTTTCATGGAACTGAATTTCCACCACAAAGTGTGAGCTCTCCATTCTGATGCCTGAGGCCCAGTGCAGCGTCTCACGGGTGGCCTTCCGGGTCTCCTTTTCCACCGGCTTTTCACAAATGTCCTTTGCTTTGGCGGGTAAGACTTGTGTGGCCCTCAAACGTAGTCTCCACTTACTGTCACCACAGCTGTACTCCTGCCACCTTGGACTCGTCCCATGGCCCCACAAATGCTGACCCACAAAGGCCCACCTCATAGGCCCTCCCACATGTATGCTTCCTTCATTCCTCGAACCAGACAGGAAGCTCCACCAAACGGGAGCTTATGTTTTCCTTACCACTTGCCCAGCTGGACATCCAGCAGGTGATAACAAGAAGTTTTCTTACTCCTCTAACAGTCTATGGCTCCTCACTGTCTGCATGGCCACACTGGAAATCATGATCTCATTATTGTCATCCACCCTAGATTTCTAGTCTAGCTCCTCAGAAGAGATGCAGAAAGGCAGAGGTGAACCCACAATTTCCAGTGCACATGAACATTGTGATTAATGTCTGATATTTGTCTCACTCCTTCCCTCATTGAGTAAAAGGCATGTGACTTGAATAAGTGACTTAAGATAAGGAGATAAACCTGCCTTATTCTCTTTTCCAATGACTATTACCCAATATTAACAATTAATGATGAGAGTGGATTGAGAGAGGCTTCTGGTAAGGTCTTTCTAGACATAAGATATGCTCCTGGTCCCATGCTATCCCCTGCCTGGGGCTATTCATACACATGGAAGTATGAAGAATCGATTTTCTATCTACCTTATATCATGAAAGGGACAGATTTATGATGATGTCAAGGCTATGGTAGACAGAGGGACAGAAAGCATTTTATTTCTTTTTCTTGTCCAATTGCACTGGCTAGACTCTCTAGTGCAATGTGGCATAAAACGATGTAAGCAGACAACTTAGGAGAAAGTCATCCAGTCTTTTACCCTCATGCATGACATTCACTGTGGGTTTTTCATAGGTTCCTTTGATCAGTTTGAGGCAATTCACTTTGATTTCTAGTTTGCTGAAAGTGTGAATCAGAAATAGATATTAGAATTTTTCAAATTCTTTTTTCTGCATATATTGAATGAATAATGTGGCTTTAATTTTTTAGTTTGTTAACACAGAGAATTATTTCACTTGATTTTCAGATATTAAACTGAACTTGCATTCCTGAGATAAATCCCATTTAATTATGTTGTATTATCATTTTATATAGATAAAATTTAATTTTCTGGAATATTTTTTAGAACCTTTAATCTATGTACCTAGGAGATACTGGTCTGTATTTCCCCTTGGGGTAAATGTGTTTGTTTGTTTTGTTATCATAGGAATGCTGGCTTCATATGATAACTTGGAAACACTCCTTACTTTTCAATTTTCTGAAATACTTTTGTAAAATTAGACCTTCAATATTTTAAATGGTTGGTAGATTATACATCTGTCCCTATGTATTTCATTGTGAAATGTTTTCAGTTCAAATTTTTTTATTGGTTGTTCAAAACATTACAAAGCTCTTGACATATCATATTTCATACATTAGATCCAAGTGGGTTATGAACTCCCATTTTTACCTCATTTTAAATTTTTGTAGATAGATGGATAGATAGACAGACATAGGTATTCTTGTTGAGTAAATACCATCTTTGGAAAGATTGGGTTTGCAAGGAATTTGTCCATTTTGTATGATTTTTTAACTGTACTGGCATATATTTGTTCAGAATATCTCCTTACTTTCTCTTAATGCTACTGTTCTTATTCTTTTACTAATAGTAGAATCTGAAGTGATAATATCACTCTGACTACAGATAATGGGAATTTGCATTTCCTCCATTTATTTATGAATAATGAATTAAAGCTGATTGATTTATTTCACCTTTTTATCACATTAACTTCTGATTTTATTACCTTCTTATTTTTGTTGTTTTCTATTTATTTCTTCTTCATTTTTCATCTCTATTAGTTTTCTATTGCTGCACAGCAAGTTACCTCAAAGTTACTAGCTTAAGATAACAGAGGTACCTTCTGGGGGTTTCTGTGCTCAGGGTCTCACGGGGCTGGAACCCAGGTGTTCTCTGGGTTGGGAGCCCATTGGAGGCCAGATCTAAAATTTCGGGTGGTTGACAGAATTCAGTTTCTTGTAGCTGTGGTCCCGTTTTCCTGGTGGCTATTGGCAGGTCACTCAGCTCCTGGATTCCACCTGTCTCCCTGGTGGCTCATGGCCGCTTGCTTTCTTCTTCCAGGCTAACAGGAGCAGCTTTCCAATATGTCAGCATCTTGTAGGGGCTCACCTGAGAAAGCCAGGCCCACACAGGGTGATCTTCCTCTTGATTAACTTCCCATTGGTTGGCTCAGATCCTAATCACCCTTGACAAAGTCCTGTTGCTGCATAAAAATGGCAGGACAATTTTTGAGGTGACATCCTGTCATACTCAGAGATCCTTCACACATTCAAGAGGAGAGTTTTATACAGGGTGCGCGAACCAAGCAGCAGGGACTTTACAGAGCATCATATTCCACATGCCACATGATCACTTCCTTTTATTACCATTTGGACCTAATTTGAATTTCTTTTTTTTTTTTTTTTTGCTTTCTTCAGGTGGAAGTTGGGGTCACTCATTTGAGACCTCCACCCTTCCCAACACCATAATATGCCCATATCTGCTTTGCCATTCCCCACAAGCGAAGGCGTCTTGCATTTTCAACTTCTTTTGGCTCAAAATATTTTCAAATTGTTCTTTTGGTTTCTTCTTTGACCCTTGACTCATTTACAAGGGTATCGTTTCATTTCCCCAATTTGGAGGTTTTACAGAGATCTTTCTGTCATTGATTTTTTTACTCAATCCCATTATGGGCCCTGAGTATTCTTTGCACAGCTTGGATCTGTTGATCTGGTTTCACTGAGACTTATTTCACGACACAAACCATCGTTTGTCTTGGTAAAGGTCCTGAGGTTCTTGTGTGCTTGAAAAGAATGTGCATTCAGCTCTCCTTGGCCAGAGGGATCCACAGTGCCAACTGGGCCAGGCTGATTGATGGTGTCTAAGTCTTCTCCATGCAGCCTGATTTCTACCTGTTTGTTCCATCAGTTTTTCCATCAGGGGGCAGATGATTGTGGATCTGTCCATTTCTCCTTGAAGATATGAGTGACTGCTTCTTGTATTTTGAAGCTCTGGTGTTAGGTACATAAACACTGAGGATTGTGGTGTGCTCTTGATGAACTGGCCTTTTGGTTTTAATTCAACATCTGTTATAAAACAGACCCTGTGTCTCATCCCTCTATGTGATGGTGGCTGGTGAGGTTGTTGCTGCCGGGGGTGGGTAGGAGGGGGGGCTCTGGGGGCGACCTCTTGGACCCCAGTACCACCAAGTGTGAGCTCTCTGAAGATCCCTAAGAATCAGAAGCTGGAGACTTTGGGCAAATCTCCAATGTAAACAAAAAGGAAGAAGAAAAGGAAGAATTTGGTGGCACAAAAGTGTAAAAGCACAGAGGACAGAACATCTGTCAGACAGATGTGGCAGAGGAGATCAGGAAAATCCAAAGCAGGAGAGCAGCACAGTCTGCTATCCTTGGCTCTGAATATAGAAGGGGCCATAAGCCAAGGAATGGTGGCCTCTGGAAGCCACTAAAGGCCCATGGTGGACGGCCAGTAAAGGGCCAGCCAGGATTCACAACCACCCTCCTTCCCTACTCCCAGCAGGCTGCCCTCTGCCTTCTGTAATACTGCCTAGAAGCACCTGTGGAGACAGGGCTTATAGGGTCTCTGAATCTTCCTTTCAATTTTTCAGGGAAACAGAAGTCTCTAAGGAATTTTAAAAATATATCTTACGGCTCTTTTAAATGGGCACAGACAGGTTTTTTAAATATGCATATATAATATAAAAGTTTTGCATTTTCGTAATTTCACAATAGTCTATATATTGGCTCAAAAGGCTGTTAATAAGAGATGCTCTCACATTAGGCCTGCTGTTCACAACACACTTGAAATTTTCCAAGTGACCTTCAGCAGAGAGTCCAGATTTCCCAAGCAGCACCGTTAGCTCCATCCTGTTGGACCACTTTTACTAGTCTTGTCTCCCAAAATTTAAGATCTCCCTAGGTAATTATCTAAAGGTCTGGGAGACCTCGTCTGGTACATTTGGAGTAACACTCTCGTGACATGCTAACTCTGAATCACAGAACCGGATTGCTTCCTGGAACATCAGCATCTGACCAAAAATCACAATCACAGTGAAACTCTCCTAGATTCTGTGACCTCTAAAATGTCTCCACGAGAAAGATGCCTGTGTGTTAGGTCCATTGCTTGGTCCAAGGCTCCTTTCCTCAATCAGATACAGACCACTTGGAAAGGGGTAGGACTGCCGGGCAGTGACCAGCACAGTGAGTTCCTGGTGGAATGGTCAAGGTTTTTCCAACTGGTAATAAAAACCGGGGACACTGTTTCAAAACCTAGTAATGAAAACATTAGCTTGCAGATGATTATTTTTTTAATAAAATTTATTTGAAATAATTAAATAAATTAGGTATGAGTGCTAATATATTTTTTAGCTGAACTTACTTGTATCCAGCACTAAACTTTCGAAGGACATCTATATTTTCCCAAGGAAAAGTCACCCCCCTCCTTTCCATCTGGCCAGACGGAGGAGTGACCCTGATGCACACGAGGCTGGGATGTGGCGGTAGTCGCCAGCTGGGTCACACTTCCAGCTCCAGGGTAAGTCCCGCCTGGGGATTCCAGCAGCATCGAGCCCTTTGTCTGGATGTCTTTCCTTTGTGTCTTTTGCCTCAGGATGGAGAGAGAGAAAACTCTGCCTGGACTGGCTTCACTGGCTTCTGGCAACAGAGTGTGGAGCTCTGAAAAAGAATAAGACTTGAGCTCTGAAGCTGGATCCCGTGGAACATGGACCAACATGGGCACTAAAGGGAAGGCCACAGAGTGGGACTGGGCTGCAGAGAGGCAGGGCTGCTGCTGGTGCTCCCCCACCCACAGCCCCACCAGAGCAGACAGGAGACCCAGAGATGCTGGGCAGGGCAGGAAGGGGAGCCGGGTCCGCCTGCTCAGGAGAGGGGCCTCTGGGAGGTGACACCATGTAATCACATTTGGTTTTCCTAGGGTTTCTCCGACATTTTCAAGGGATTTGTGAGGTCAAAACCACTTCGATACCCAAAATGAAATGCCATATGCACTTTTCACCATGTTCACATTTTTTTTTAAAGGGAAATAAAAAATGCTAAGCTCTGAATACAATCTCAAGGCCATGGAAGAACTGTGCGAGTCACTGCGATTCCTGTGGCACAGGCGGTTCTAAAAAGACTCCTGTTTGACTTAAGCCCATCATGGACAGAACTGCTCGTCCACGTGACCATATTGCATTTTAGCCCTGACGTATGTCCTTTTCTCCTATCTGCAGAAGCTCCCATGCGATGGCTGCGGTGAACATCAAGGCAACCACTAGTGACAGACATCAGTGACTCAGACTTGAGTTTCAGCCAAAAATTTTCTCGAGATAGGTAGTGAGTCTGTCCGTTTAAAGAAAGTAACTGAAGGCATTTATTGCCAATGCCCAAATTAAAAACTTTCAAGTGAATGTTAGATTTTGTGAAAACTTTTAAGAGCTCCTGTGAGTCTGACCACCTCCCATTTTTAAAGAATTTATGGTGAGGTTTGTAGTGAAGTAGCAACTGCAAATTTTAATATTGTTCAATGAGACGGATCCACATTCACGAGACTGTAGGAACCTTGGAATCCATGTTTTCCCAACACTGAAAGCACGTTGCAGCCTCCTGGGCCTGGGTGAGGGGTCTGCTCATCTGCAAGCAGAGCTGAGAAGTTGACGCAGCAAGAACGTCCCTCCGATACTGCTGCAGATCCTTCAGCGAAGCCGAACTCTGTGAAATGACTGTCAGGATTGGGTGTGCTGTCAAATAAGAATACCTACCATAGTCTGGAACATTGATTAAAATAATCACTTATCTTCCTAAATATAACATCTCTCTCTGTGAGTTGGATTTTCTTCATTTATTTCATCCTGAACAACCGTCCACCCTCCGCATCCTTGGCTTCCAAGTCCATCGATTTGACCAACCAGTGGTTGAAAATATTTGATAAAAACCACCTCGGCCTATGTACAGACTTCCTCCTTATTCATTATTTCCTGAACAATACAGTAGAACAAATATTCACATTGCATTAGGTAATGTGGAGAATCTAGGATGATGTAAGGTGACGGGAAAGTGTGTGGAGGCTACACAAATGCCTCACCAGTTCCTACCAGGGCTTCAGCGTCTGCAGGGGTTTGCATTGGCCAGGGGGCCTGGAACCAATGCCCACGGTACCAAGGGGCACTTGTAGCTATGGAAGGTGGACGTAGGTGTGGACCCAGCCATTGCTAACTAGGCTTGGTGGCTGAGCAGAGAGGGTGCACTTGGGGAAGGGGTGGTCTTGTGGAGAGAGGAACAGCTAGGCTTCAGAGAGGAACTATCTAGAGAAACAAGGTCCAGACTGAGAAACAGCAAGAGCCTGCCTGGCGATGGCGGGTTCCGCCTGTGTGCTAACTGCCGATCACTGCGTGCAAGTGAGGAGATGACTCAGCCTGGGGAAAGAGCCCCCAGAGGAAAGGAAGCTGGAGCCTGCACCAGGTGGAACATCTTCTGTCCCTGGTGCCCCAGGGAGGAGCACATCATAACTCATGGGGTGTCAGGGAGCGCTCAGAAGCCCACACAGAATGCTTGCCAGTGTTAACCAGGTTCTGAGCCATGAAGTAAATCCCCCCAGTTTAAAAGGATCCAAGCCATACAAAATAAGTTCTCTGTCCACAGTGAAAATAATTTAAAGGTCAGCAACAGAAAAATACTGGAAAATCCCCCAATATTTAGAAATTAAGAAGCTCATGGAAAGAAGGGTGGGGGTGGGGAAGAAAATAGAAAGTATTTTGAATCAAATGAAAATGGACATCTATTCAGACTGGAAGGAAAAGGAGAGCACCCAAAGCAAAGCTGAATTGGGAATGAGAGGAACTGACATGATTATGCAGGTGTGGAGAACAACAAGGGAGACTTCCAGACAGCTTCCTGACAGCAGGTCAGCAACGAGGAGGAGAGGGACAGCCCCTGAAAGGGCACACCAACGTAGCTGGCTCAAGAAGAAACTGGAGAGTGAATGTTATTCGTTTAATAATGCAGTCGAAAAGAAAGCCCCGGCTCCGCTGTCCTCACTAACTGCCGTGCACTGGAGGGAGAAATAACAGCAAGGATCGACACATTCCTCCAGAAAAGAGTAACTTAGAGGGTATTTCCCAGCTCATTCCACGAGGCTGGCTTTACTTTCATTCAAACACCAACCAAAGGTATAGAAACAGAGGACATCTAGAGACAAATGTCCCTCCTAAACAAAAATGCAAGCAGAAATCTATCAAGATCTTAGTGAATAGAATGCAACCATTTGTAAAATGATAGTGCATAACATTAAAGAATGAGATACGTGGAAATTAACCTGAAAAATATTTCCAAGACTTACTCATTAAACACCAGAAAACATTGAGAAAAACTAAAGACATAGATATATGTGAAGATCTACAAGTTTGATGATCAAGATTCAATGTGATTAAAAATGTGAGTTACTTTCATATCGGTCTATAAATTCAATGTAATTTTTGCCAGAGTCACAAAATCCATATTTGTAGTAATAAAAAGGTTGATTTTGGAGATGGATAATAATATGCTAAGTGAAATAAGCTAATTATAAAAAACCAAAGGCGATTGTTTTCTCTGATACGCAGATGCCAATTCACACTCAGGTGGGGGGCACTGTGGAAGAACAGTTATTTTGGATGAGGTAGAGGGTAGGGGGAGGGGGCATGGGGGGAGGAAGGAGAGTAGAATGAATGGACATTATTACCCTGTGTACATATATGACTACTCAACTAGTGGGATTCTACATCATGTACAACCAGAAGAATGAGAAGTTATGCTCCATTTAGGTATGTGTCAAAGTGCATTCTACTGTCATGTATAACTAATTAGAACAAATTAAAAAAAAATAAAGAGCTTGCTGGGAGCTGTGGTGCAAGCCTGTATTCCCAGTGGCTCTGGAGTTTGAGGCAGGAAGATCTAGACTTCAAAGCCAACCTTGGCAACTGAAGCCCTAAGCAACTTAGCAAAACCCTGTCTGTAAATAAAAAAAAATTTTTAAAGGCCTAATTTTAAAATTTATTTGAAAAAGAAAAATATCTAGGATAAACAAACAAATGTAAAAGAAGTACAGAATTCAAGATTTCGATTTACTGACTTCTGATCTCATTTCAAAGCTACAGTAATCAATTCAGTATGTGATAGATTTGTGACACAGAATATTGATGTAGGACAGATGAGGCTGGACACTGAGGAATTTTCAGGAAGCAGGTTTATTTCATCTGCTGTGATCCAAAGGGGCTAAGCCTAAAAATCTCTGGACCCTGAGTCTGGAAATTCTTTAGACTTTATACTCAGTGAGGTGGTTCCATGTCAGTGGGTGGGAACTTAACAGTTACTCTCGGTCCCATATTCTTAGGCTAGACAGAGGTTTTACACGTTTTAACCAAGTAAACAGAGGTAGTATCTTCTGCATAGCAACAAGCTCTCTTTGAGACAGACTACCACATCTTTTGTCTGGAAATCTGGCACCTACGAGTAAGAAGAAGCTTCAAACCACAGTACTCTCTGCAGAAATCCCACTGACATTCTGTTGATGTTTTTTGTAAAATGTCTTCTTTCTGACAAGAAGAGAAACTTAACAATGGCAGGGGTCTTTGGGGTGGGGACACCTGGTCTACTTCAATACAGACTCTTGAAATATATATATATATATATATATATATATATATATATATATATATATATTCATATATATACATTCATGTATATTCATATATAGAGAGATGTGCTGTCAATTTATTTTTTATCAAAGGCACAAATGCAATTTGAGGGAAAAATAATAATTTTATTTCATAAACATTGATGAAATAATTGAGTGTCTATGCGCAAAAAAGTATAATTTAAAACCCACACCTTAAAACAAATATTAACTCCAATGAACGATAGACCTCAATATAGAGCCTAAAGCTAAAACCTTTAAGAAAAGACAGAGAACAAGGTCCTTGTGACACTAGCTTGGGCAGAGGTTTCATGCACATGTGTCAGTATCCTTCTCGGGTTGGTACACAGGAGCAGAATGGCTGACTCTAAGCAATGACCGGATCCGAGTATAAACACGGAATCTCACATGGCACAGCTGGTGTCCATTCTGCTGCTGAATGCATTGGTCATTCTGAGTGTCAGGCCACAGCCTCCGATGGTGCTCTGCAGGTCTCCAGAGGATCCCTTCAAGTCCCCAGCTGAGGGCACTAATGACAGGAGGAAACCCCAGAGTGGACTAGGACAGTCCAAGTGTGTGATTCCAGGAAGTGGCCGTCCAAGCGGTGCAGCACCCACTCACACAGGTCAGGAGCCACCCCTCTGCCAGGACCTGAGTGGAAAACTGCAGAAAGCATTGACAGTCTGTTCCCCAGGTTTTCTTTTATCCCCAAATATCCCCGACTAGGTGCTGGAGAGGACTCCAGCTCAGAGTTACCAATAGGCAGAGGGAAAAACTAAAAAGCCTGCTCTCTCCAGCCAAATGGCCAGGAAAGGGCGGCATCGCTGGACGGCCTCTCCTGGCCCTTCCCCAGCAGAAGAAGGATAGCCAGGGAGCCAAGCCCAGCATCTGTGAGCCAAGGCATAGGAAGCCGGCTTCCCAGCACACCCCTCCTGCCCCAGGAGCAAAAAGTGGCCCAGATAGAAGTCCTTCTCCTCCAGCTGCACAGACATCAGCTGGCCCTGGGGTGGCAGCAGCAGGATTGGGTCCTGCCAGCCCCGAGCAGCCTAGAGGGCTGCTCTCTCCACTGGCATCCTGCACCCACCCAGAGGAACAGGCCAGGGAAGGGGATTCTTTCTCTGCAGGAAGAACCTGCAGGGATGGAATGGGGGCTTCATGAGGCCAGGGAGGGACAGCTGAGGGGACGTACCGCAAGGACACCCCTGAAAGCCAAGTTATCACTCGAAACAACCGGCTCAACCCGACAGAGGAAAGGCATGCCAGAAGAGGAAGCATCCAACAGGATCTAGGTCTCCCAGGAAAAAGTTGGGAAAGTCCAGCATACAATGGAAAAACATTTGTTTAAAAAAAATAAAGAAAATCTCAACATCTCTTTAAAAAGCCTGGATTTTTAAAAAATCACAATAGTAACAATCAGATATTAGAATTACCTGAAAATGAGTTTAATACAGCAGCTACAAAAATGTTTCCATAAGCAATTAAAAATAAAAATATCAGCAAAGAAATACAAGCTATGAAAGAACCCAGTGGAAATCAATTAAGTGGGAAATACAATACCCAAAAGGTAACAACAGCCGCAGCCTACCGGATGAGTTTTAAAGTCCACTGGAGATGGCAGAAGATAGTCCAGAACTTGAGGACAGATCAATGTGTGATTTACTGTCAAACAAGAGGGAGAAAACAGAAAAAAAATTAGAGGCTTCCAGGTATCTGTGGGCAGTAACACAAGGTCTAACAGAAGTCATACAGTCTGAATTCCAGAAGGCAAGACCAAGAATACAAGGCTGGGAACCCATCGAAATAAGTAATGGCAGGAAACTTCCAAATTAGGCCAAAAGGATAAACTATAGGTGACCTGTGTATTCAGGGAAAATATAAACTATAGGTGACCTGCAGATTCAGGGAAAGTATAAACTATAGGTGACCTTCGGATTCAGGGAAGTATAAACTATAGGTGACCTGCGGACTCAGGGAAAGTATAAAATTTAGGTGACCTACAGATTCAGGGAAAGTATAAACTATAGGTGACCTGCGGACTCAGGGAAAGTATAAACTATAGGTGACCTGCAGACTCAGGGAAAGCATAAAATTTAGGTGACCTGCAGATTCAGGGAAAGCATAAACTGTAGGTGACCTGAGGACTCAGGGAAAGTATAAAATTTAGGTGACCTGCAGATTCAGGGAAAGTATAAACTATAGGTGGCCTGCAGATTCAGGGAAAGTATAAACTGTAGGTGACCTGCAGATTCAAAAAGCTGGGGCAGCCACAACAGGACACAGAGAAGTTCACACGAAAATTAAAATTGACCCAGAAAACTTCCAAAAGAAGCCAGAGAATGGCATGTTACCTGTAGGGGAGACCACATCCACTAGAGACAGGGCTCACCAGAGACCACAGAGGCCAGAAAGCAGTACCCGCAGCATTTCCAGTGCTGAGAGTACGTGCTGGAGTCGACCCTCAGAGGTCCGCCTGCTGGAGCCTTGGTCCCCGGGGTGATGGTGTTGGGGTGGGACCTCAATGGGTGGGGCCTGCTGGAAGGCAGTGAGGCCGTGGGGTACCTCCCTTGCAGGAATTCCCGCAGGCCTAGGAAGGTAAGCTTGTTCTCACAAGACTGGATCATCGAGCAAGTCTACCTCACACACTCGGCCCCTTCTGTGTGCGGCCTCTGTCCTTCCCACTTCCACACCCTGTAGTCACCTAGCCAAGAGGACCTGCACCAGAGGCCAAACAGAAGGGGCCACAAATCTTGGACTTTCAGCTTCCCAAACTATGAGCTACACACACCTCTTGTTGTTGTAAACACCCAGTTTCAGGTATTTTGTTATAGCAACATCAGATGAACACATACATCAATGAAGGGAAACAAAGATGTCCTAAGACAAAGGAAAAGAAGAACTTTTCTCTAACAGGCCTCGCCTTAGATCACGGCCCAAACCAACAGCATTGGGTTGGCTCCAGTGGAACAAGGCTCCACCTGAGGGCAGACACACACATTAAAGCACAGTGAAATACCCATCAAGACAGCCGGTCTTCCTGGAGCACAGACCAAACCTCATGAGCTCAAGCAAGCCTTAACTTCTACTGCATGGTGAACTAGCCCTGGCCTCCACACAGGCAGGGAAACGGCGGCTGATACTCTAGACCCCTGTACTGCAGACGCAGGAGATAAGGAATGTGGTTTAGAAGGGCGTCTTCTGAAGAAGAAGACATCCTAAGGGAGTTGGTTTCCAGCTCCAGGGGAGCACGGCAGGAATGAGCAGTGGGTGTCAGGCAGAGCTGCCCTCTAGAAAAGCAGGCAGGACGGAGGCACAGCGCAGGCGGCCCTCACTGGATCTTCTGGTTTTGTCCCAGGTTTCCTTATGGACAGAGATGCCTGGGGACCTCAGAGTGCATCTGGCCCCCATGTCCAAGTGGGGTGAAGGACACTATGGAGCTTGCAGTGGCCCTCCGTGGAGAGGGTTATCAGCGTGTCTGAGTGCTGACAGTGAGGGCCGGAGGGGGACGGGGCGGCTACCTTGGGGACAGCCTTCCACACACAGGGTTCCCAGCCAGCCATTCTCAGTTTCCTGTCAGAGTGGACGATCTGCAATACAAACTCCATGACAGCTTTTCAGGTTCAGGGGTTGTTACCACCCTAAACCTAGATGTAGAATGAACTTCACAAAACAATGTTTTAAAAAACACAAATATCATTTTACCCATCAGAAATCATTGCACATACATGTTAATGATAGAAATGTATTTAAATATAATCTATGAGCATGCACCTATTCCTTATGGTAAGCCTGAAGGAGACGCCCGTCTCCGTGGCACTCATAGATAAGGGCCACCCCTTTCTACAACATGGGTATTAGCAGGCCAGAGAAACTCACAGTCAGGCACTGCAGGAAACCAGGCTCTGCCAAGGCTGGGCTTTACACCATTGCTCTGACGTCTTTGTTAAATAACAGGAGGCTCGGTGAGGCCCTGGGTCATCCTCAATACCAGGAGACCAACCAAGGACGGACCACCATAATGCCCTTGCCTTAGCCCCAGGCAGAGGATGAGGGCTGACGGACTCCCTCTGGTCTTCTGGGGCCATGGAAGTTGAGCTTTAGAGTCCCGGCACTCAAAGCCTCCTTCTTTATACCTTTATAACTTCATTATAATGTGATTTCCTTCATTTCCAAAGCGGTCAAGAGAAGCAGTACCTCCTCCTTCTATAATTATCTCCCCAGTGCAAACATTTCAGTGGGAGAAGTTGCACTTTCCTCACACCCAGGACTTTCTGCAGAGTCCACACTCTCGATGACAAGGGTGTCTTCTCTCAGGAGCCCGGAGCTTAGGCAGCCTGAGGCCTGCAGCAGGGACAGCCTCAGCTGGCACTCAAACCCAGTGCCCTCCTCCTCCAAGGCTCTGCCGGCAGTCGGGCCTCTCTAGTTCTGTTTCTCTCACGGTATTTTTCCCCAAAGGGAGATATAAATCCCACCACTTTTTTTTTTTTTTCACTCTCTTGCTTGACATTTTTGGGTATCCAGAGCAACCGTGAGGCCTTGTGTGTGATGGTGTGTGACCATGTGGCAAAGCACAAGTCAGACCTTGCAGGTTGAGTTCTAAGGGAGAACGGTAGCTGCCAACAAGACACAGGTTTCTTTTCCATGGTGGAAGGATCCTGTGGCAGACGAGGCCCTGCTGTGGCGGCGGAGGGTCCACATGCCTGGAATCACAGCCCAAAGTTGATGAGCAGACGCCACTCCTATGTCACTAAGGTGTTTTTCTCATTTAAAATGCTGTTTATGTTATCCTCTGGACTTTGGTTAAGAGATGGGGACACTGATATCCACCACAGGCTCCTTCCTACCTTCAGATACGTGGGCCCACACTGTTCGTGATTTATTCATGAGAAAGAGGCTCTTCCTCCTGCTAATCCATCAAAATAGGATCTTTAAAATGAGTAAAGTCAGTGAAAACAGAGTTGCATGGTGGCATTCCATGGTGATTCATGGTGCACAAACCGAGAAAGGATTCTAAGTGCGTTCTTAAAAGCTAAACCCTTCTGAGGATTTGTGGGGGGTTGGGGGAGGGAGTTCAAGCCCCTTTCAGAGAATCCACTAAAATTATGTTCAGGGGATTTTCTTACTAAATCCTTAAAATTATGACATTTAGTTACCACAAATTATTTTGGAATAAAAGTTGATATAATAAATATGACCGTGCTGTGACATTTTTTTAAGCCCCCAACTTTTTTCACATATGAACTATGATGACAGGCAGAAACTCCACCAGCCAAATTCTCTGTCATCCTGGCTGAAGCTGCAAGAGCAGAGCCAGCAACTGCCAGTTGACATTCGGTCTGACCTACGTGGCTCTGCTCCCCGTAGACGGTGTCCTTTCTGGTCAGAAGCTGGAACCTAGTCCAACAGTAAGAGATCTACTATATTTTGAACATTACAAAAGTAATTTATCTTGATTCTATCAACTGTATATAAAGTCTTTTTTTTCCTGACCCTATTTCCCTTCTCATGTCCAAGGAACAATAAAGTGAAGTTTTAAGGCTGATAAAATTTCAGTTTTCATGCTGACTATATTTGTTTCATAAAAACAGAGCGGCTCCATATGGTGAGCAGTGGACGCCTCACTCTGTGTATCAGATGCCCTGGATGGGATGACCCAGAGACGCTGTCCTGGCACAGGTCTGGAACGTATATGCCAGATTTCACAGGCTCCAATGCTCGGTTAGCGCCTGGCTTCCAGGGGCAAGTGACCAGCCCCCATGGACATTTGTTGGACGTACGGTTCACTGCTGATCATCATACTCCCTTTGAGAGCTCGCACACCATCTTATTCTGATCAGTGCTACATCATTTTTACCTGGAATGGTGCCTGGCAGAGTGTGTGCTCAAGACATATTTGTTGACTGATGAAATATTTGGTGAATGAGTGCATGACCTGCTGGACAAACCATGTCTTGGAGCATCTGAAATGCCGACCCGATGCATTGCCACCTAGCTCAGCTTCCAGTGAGCCTGGGTTCTCATACAGATACCACAGGAATAATGCTGACATCTACCTCATAAAGCTCTTGTGACAGCTGATAAGATACGTGGGGAGTTCACAACGCAGTACCCAGCACGGAGTAAGCACTCAAGCCAGACCCCCGTTATGGAAGTCTTAGTGTGTTTGGGTTGCTACAACAAAATACGATAAACCAAGTGGCTTATAAACAACAGAAATTCACTTCTCACGATTCTGGAGGCCGAGAAGTCCAGGATCCAGGAACTAGCAGATCCAGGTCTGATGAGGGTTTGTTTTCTGGTTCATGAAGTGTCATGCTTTTGCTTTAATCTCACATGGAGGACGAGGTGAGGGGTCTCTCTGGTCTCTTCTATCAGGTGAGGGTCTATCTGGACTCTTCTATCAGGGGTCTAATTCCATTCTTTGGAGCTTTATCCCCAATTATTATCCTTAATAGCTATTAAACTCAGGATTTCCTATAAATCTTAGTATAAACCAATTATGGGATTATATTAACTTTTTGGACACCAAAGAATAATAAATATTTTAATACTGCTTCCCACAATATTGTACATGTAAGATATTCTCATCAGGGAAGAAAACAAGTGAGCAAACCAGCAGCTAGCCACCTGAAGTGTTCCTCACAGTGCACCCATCTCTCTGCTTGCTGCCAAGTCAGCGGAGCATTTCTTAGATGACTGAGAGTTTGGGCTGTCACATCACTGTGATAATTCTCCTTGCCCCACGACCAAAAGTGAATTGAAGGCTCCACAGATCTGAACTCTGTGTGGATTTGCTGACGTTGCAGAGGTCTGTGTAAAACATTGGCATGGACTGAGAAACTCTTATCGAACAAGGGCAATATATTTTTATGTATTGACTTTTGCGTGATTCAATTTGCAATAAGTAGAAGAGTAACCTTTATAAACGGCCCTCTGAACTTAAAAGCAAGTTTGCATTTTGTGGTTCACTTTTCTTTTACTGTATGACTTCCAAAATGATGACCCAGCTTATTGGATCTCTTGAAACCTTTTAGCCAATAATGAAAATGAATGGTTTTCCAAATGCTTAGAATCACAATCCAAAATTTGGATGGAGACTTTTGGGAAGGCAGACCCTATGAATTTATGGTTTAAAGAAAGCTGGGTAAGGGATAAATTATACTTTCATTGTTTATATAAAAAGGCAGTAAACATTTAACTTTAAACCCACTTATTTTTAAATGTTTTTAAGTTGAAAAACATAATTGTACATATTTTGGGAACACAATGTGGATTTTTTTATACATAAAAAGTATGTGAGGTGATGAGTTTACTAATCACCTTGATTAAATCTGCCATTCTAAGTCAGGTCTAGAGAGGTAATTTCCATAGCAAGTAGCCTGCATCAATCATTCAAAGCAGATCAGTGTTTTTGTTTTGTTTTGCTGATCCTTTTTGCCACGTGTAAAAATTTATACACAGCATCACAGAGGATTAAGCATTGTCCAGTGTTCTGGGCCCACATTTCCTCGGAACTAAATTATAAATTATGTTAGAAATGATGAGTCCTGATCTTAGGCTTCAGCTCGGTTACTTTCTTTTCATTTCATTAGTTCACTCTGACCCATCACAGATTTATGTGGAAATTGTGGAACTTTCCTACTGAAGTTTATCATTTTTATAGCTAAGGAAGTGGTTCTTTTTTATACAACAGCATTTTAGTCCAAAATTAATCAAATGCATCATACTCTGTTTTAAACTAACTTTTTGACTATATAGCACTTCTAGATGGATTTCTTTATGAAAACAGTGCAAATAAAAAGTCATATAATGATTTTTGCTTTGATATACTATCAAAGGTCTTTTTAATTTGGCAACTTGATGTAGAAATATGTCCTTCCTACTTTCCATTTAGAATGTTTCTGGAAAGTTCCAGTGTGGTGATTAATAACCTGAATTGCTGAGATGTTTTAGCGTTTGCTAGTTTTTAGTGAAAACCATATTAACAACCTCTCTTGCCATTTATTATCTGAATTTCTTTTAGACTTTTATTTTCTGTGCTAGGGATGGAAACCAGGGTCTCCATATCCAGGCAAGTGCTGTATACTGAACTTTGCCCCCAGCTCATCTTTCAATCATTCTTAAGACCAAAAGCTCGACAATGAACCCTTCAAAAGTTATCAATTAACTGTTAGTTTTTAAACACCTATTTTGTTGTGGGGGATGCTGTTCAGGGTTGTGTACAAGACCCCTCACCTCCCTAGAATTAAAGCTCTCTTTAGCTGGTTGTGTGGCTGCATAGCCCTAAAAAATTGTAATGTATCAACGTTTATTAATTCCATTATTGTTCTCCTCAAAAAGGCTAAAGTGGATCTAATAGTCTGTCAGTTAAGTATTGCATATCTGTCTCTGAACATTTGGTATCAAGAATTATTTGGCAGAGACTAAAATGTGGCCAAAAACTAAATCATGCCTGTGAGTCAAAGAGCAGGATCAGAGACTACCGCAAAGTGGTTTCATAGTCTGATTGACTTCAAGTCACACATTTCCTGAGTCTCACAAGTTCTACCATCTATCACCTAATGAAATTTTAAAGTTCCTTTCTGCAGTTTTAAGAGTTTCATAGCCATTCCTCAGGAGTCCAACACTTACTAGTTTATAAAGTATCATCCAGACACATGGAGCATCGTGGAGTCCTCCGCTGCCATGTCCTGAACTGAAGGACCATGAGCCAGGTGCTCCCTGAGCTTCAGCATTCAAGGTGTCTTTGGTCCACATGTCCTGCCTTGGAGCCAGGTGCCCCCTCAGCTTAACATTCAAGGTGTAATTGGTCCACGGTGACGAGTCATTGCATTATTTTAACATGTTTTCCTATCACCCTCCTAGTCCCAATTCTTGTCCTTTTAAGTACACAAAGACTCAGAGATCTTAGAAATATAAGTACAGTCGACCCTCCTCATCCATGGATTCATCATCCACAGATTACACTAACTATGAATGGAAAATATTTTACCCAAATCTCAACTGTGATGAACACGCACAGACTTTTCTTCTTGCCACTGTTCCCTGAACAATACAGTATAACTGGTATTTACACACACTCTAGTAGGAATTACAAGTAAGCTAGAGACAACTTAAGTCTATAGGAGTGTATACATATATTCTATGCAAATGAATTTTGTCATTCTATGAAAGAGACTTGAGCATCTGTGGATTGTGGTAGCCACAATGGGACCTGGGACTAATCCCCTGTAGTTCTGAGGGACAACTACAACTGAATTTCATGTCACATCTGATATTCTTCCCAATCACCTAACCCATTCTCTTTTGTATTATGCATTGATTCACACATGACATGGACTGTGAACTGAAACTCACCAACCAGTCCCTGTTTGTAAGGCTCTATTAGAAGATAAGAGAAAGCTAAGCCCTCACCTTGGTGTGCTGGGTCTCATACCACAGTATTGGCTTGAATGGCAGCTGAGCAGAATGTTTGCCTGAGTCATTTCCAATAATGTGCATGGGTTCAATGGCACAGGGAGAGAGTAGCAGTGAAGGTATGATGCGTGATGAGGGGTCAGGAGGAGAATTCTGCTCAGTAAGCACAGAGCCGTCTGCCATTGCCTCCAGCTCTAGAGGGCTCCATCTGTTAATGACTCACACCTGAAAAATTCCATCTAATGGAATAGAAAATGTTAGCAAGTAACCACATCCCACAGAGCAAGGATACACATCAGTTGCTACAGTTTTGTTCTGGTTTTAGATGTATATGTGTAGTCTGAAAGGCAAATGCATTTCTTACCTGGAGCTGTGGTTTAAAGATCTGCAGGAGATTACTCTACAACACAACTCCCATTTCCAAATGGTTGGAGATTGTTCTCAAAACACACATCCTCCACCTGGGCTTGTGTTTAACAGGCTCTGAACTGATGCCAGAATATAACTGAATTCGACTAGACACTTGTGCAGAACGTGCAGCAGGAGTGGGATGAAGAGTGGTCCTGACCCTAACCCTACAGACCAGAGTCTCGATGAGCCAGGCCTCGGGGAGACTCCCTTTGCTTGCACTGATTTTGTCTCCAAGGCAGACTCTCCTTGCAAAGCACCCTGGTCTGAGTAGATGAAGGTGGTTAGTGGAACAGGTTGGATGAAAGCCCAGCCTTTCCCAACAAGAAATGAGCAACAGCTCTGCAAGACTGAGATTGGTAAGCAGAAAACCCCTGAGAGGTGCTGACTTCTAAGAACTGGCAACACTCCTCACCAGTCCTTTGAAGGAAGGCCTCTTGAGCTGGGGTCCCTGCAGATCAATGCAGCCTGATTCAGAGTGGGTGTTTGACAGGCATCCTGATATTTGGGATCTTAAATACATTCTTTGACTGTCCAGCCTCCTCTGTCACCCAGTGTTATGCAAACTGCTGTGGGGGGGGTCCCTGAGAGGGGTGCCTATGAAAGAGAGAATTGCATGAAGCATATAAGAAGCACTACAAATCTTGTTTCTTCTAATATAAAATAACAATAGGCCCTGAGAGTAAATTTTCCAATGCCAGAATAAAATTGACAAATTCCTCTTAAGACTCCATTGTACCCATTGATTCATTTTTTTTCTTTTTTCATACATTTTATTAACCAAGTGGACAGTATGGAAAAGGATCTGTGCCAGCGGTCAGCAGAGAACAGGCAGGGAGGGTCCTGGCCCTCCTCAAGCTGAGAGTCTAATGGGAACAAAAGGCACCAGATAGATAATTACGAATAATAAATTAATTGCTGAGTGCAGGGAGGAGAAGCACATGCACTTCTAACTTAAGAGCCAGTCCTTCAGCGAAAGGCTCACCAGGCTCCTGCCAGGAGGGCAGGCTCGGGGGGTGGGGTGGCGGGGGGTGGAGACAAGAGGCTTCCACCTCCAGCACTCCCAGCCCCTGGTCCCCCCAGTCCAGGCCCAGCTTGAAGCTCCCAGCCCAAGGAGCCCACAGATGGCTGCTGGGCTTCAGGCTGGAGGCCCTGTCGGGGGAGGGAAGCCTTTCAAACATCTGTCACTCAGGCCCAGATCACGAGGCTGTGAGCTGAGGAGGTGGGGGTGTTTATTTCCCCCCTAATATCCAATGTTGGAACCTGTGGCCATTTGCTAGATGTTTACCGTTTTAGATTGTGGTGAGATTCAAAGGTGCTATAATTTCATGTGTAATGGCTTGGAGGACAATAAAGGAGTTGGCCTAACATTGATATAACTGACACCCATCTCTTCCTATCCTGGGCTTCAAGCACAATAACTGAAATATCACTAAACCTGTGGAACACACATCATTCTGCTGGTTGGCCTCTCTGAGAGGCTCCAGGTAGATGATTCTCCAGAGGACGGTGGCACCCGTGGATTGCTGACCTCTGTACAAGCTCGGGGAAGACCTTTGCCAACTTATTTTTTCTTTGAAGTAAAGCATGTATTTATAAATGTCTTGAAATTTAGTGACATCCCTATTCAATTACTCCTGTATTCTAATACGAATTAGTGAATGAAATTGAGAAAGACTTTCTTAAAAATGAAATTGCTTTTCCAAAATTGAGCAAATCTTGATGAAAAATGAACCTGAGGTTTGGAACCTTTGACTTACTTCTATTTCTGAAATGTAAAGTGATCTCCAGAGGAAGGAAGAGCACATAGCTGTGGCTAAACTCTGTGGGCCCTGAGGCCAGGGAGCCCACCATGGGGGTATCGGGACCGCCAACTCCGCCTGCCTTCCCAGCTGGACTTTTGGCTTAGAGGTGCAGCACTCCCCGCAAACCCAGGGCAGCTGTGAACCTGGTGGGTTCACGATCAATCATGGTGTCACGGGCTCTCACACCCAGTCACGTCACCAGCTGGAGGTTCGAGCACCCACATCTGTCCCCTGTCTCGCAGGGATGACCAGCAATTCCTTCTGTGTTGAGCAGTGACTTTCTGGTGGGCAAAGCCCATGGCCATCTGGTGCCTTCAAGGCTTTCCGGGGCTCTTTGTGGCCACTTGTTCTTCAACAACACACAGGTGCAGCGGCAGGCGGACTTTGTCCTGCAGGTGAGTCGCACTTCTCTTCAGGACTGTGGGCTACAGGGACAGAAAGGAGGTCTCCAAGAGAAAACATAAGCAGTGGCAGTTCTGAGGGAAATGCGTTCACCTCTCTCCTCCCCTGTGTCCACTCCCACGGCTCCACTGCCACCTTGCCCTATATCCCAAGGCCCCCGAGGCCCTCAGGACCTCTCTCTCAGCAGCACCTCGGACGTCCCAGCACAATCCTGCTCTGTTGTCTCTCTGGAGGCCAGTGTTGGGCCAGAGCCACCGGAGGGCCTCTCCTGTAGGTACCCATCAGGGCTGGCATCCCCGGGCAGTGCCCATCCCCAGCCGCATGGCTGTACTCTACCCCACGACTCTGACTTCAGTGGGGCATCCCTGCAGGTGCTTGTCCACAGGGGAGTGCTGGGAAGAGACCAAACGTATCCCAGGTGCCCAGGAGCTACGGGGCACTGGTAAGTTCTCCTCTCCTGAGCCGGCCAGCCTCTGTGCTGGGGCCAGTGGCTCCTGCAAGGGGCTGAGGCCCTGGAGACCCACAAAAGACTGCATTTAATGGAGCCTGTGATGTCCTACCTCTGGGAGGGCCCATCCAACCGACCCAGGTCTCTTTCTCACTTTCCAAAATCCTAAGCAAACATTCTCTCACGCTCTGTAAATTTAAAAGCTTGTCATGAGACAGGTTCAGCCAGCTCCCTGGCCACTGTGCCACAAGGGTGGTGGTGGTTCCTGCCCTCATCGTCCTCCCCAGAGCCCAGCCTGGGCCACTGCCCATGGCACTCCCAGCAGGCTCAGTTCCATTGTCCTTGCACTTGCCCTGGTTTCTACAGACTAATCAGAATCCCAGGGAAGGGTGGAGGACCAAGAAGCCCCAGCTCCTGGACCACCGTGTCCTCAGGGATTCTCTGCAGTAAGAATGAGGTGGGCTGGGACAGCTCCCCAGGGCCCCTGGACCTTCACCAATTCCTTCATGAGAAGTCGCAGGAAAAATCTGACGTGGAGTTAATCCTCCTCCACGAGGTCTTGCTGCCAGTCACCTTACTACCACCCCAAGACTCCTGAGCCCTCCTCACCCAGCGGCTCCATCTTTCACTCCAGGCCCTCCAGCCTCACAGACGCCCATCTCTCTTCCCAGTTTTAACTGAAATCCTCTCTACGCCTGTCTCCAGGACCCAGCCCACTACACCTTGTTGCTAGAGAACCAGAGTCACAGCTGCCCTTCCTCTCTGGATGGCCCTTCAGCTCCCAGTCAGCCAGAGAAGTCAGACTCTCCCAACGGACTCTGGCTGCAATCGGCCAGTGCAGGACACAGCCGACCACCAGTGACAGATCTGCTTTTGCTGCCCGAGGAGTCCCCGTCTGTCTCCACTGACTGCGAGGTTTCTCTGTGTCCCGCTCCTTGGCCTTGGCCTCTTGGGTAGACTTCCCCTCCTCTTGGTCCCCTCCTGATGAGTATCAGACCCACTGCAGCCTCGCAGAAGTCAGTGGGAAGGGCTCTGGCAAGTGTTACCCCTCGACATTTGCTCTCATGTGCTTCCGGTGGACGGGCCAGGGGGTCTGGGTTCCAGAGAGTCACGATTCTGCCACTCCCTGTGCATGGCTGTGGCATGGCTGGGACCCCTGTCTTGGAAAAGCCTCGTCTGCCCGCTGGGACAATGGGCACTGTTATGATTAAATGGAACAACACAAGCATGATTCTGGCCACAAGAAGTGCCCCCAAAGGATGCTTTTCAGTGTCCACACTCCAGAAGTGCCTCGAAGCCCTCCCTCCTCCTCCATTCACATCCATTCCTTTGACCACTCTGTTGAGTGCCTGCTAGGTGCTGAGCACCCTACTATGTTATGGTACCTGGCAGGCACAGGACACTGTCCTCTGCTGAAGGAGCCTGCAACTGAGTAGGGGGACAGCGAGAAAGAGGCTGCTGTGAGTGGGTAGTGAGCTCCACACCAAGCTCACAGGAAGGCACCTGCCTTCCTTACCCAGCTGCAGGTGTCAATGGAAAGGACTCTGTAGGTGTCACCGAGGCTGCAGGCCTGGAGGAAGGGGCAGGTCTGCCTGTGGCTCTGCGGGCTTGCTCACTTGGCACCCCTTCAGTCCTTCTTGGGGGCTGTCCAGTTCTCCATTTCCAGGCTGTACTGCCTGTTGGAAGCTCCAGGGGAACTGCCTGACCCGGACACTGAAGAGGTTATTTCAGGTCCGAGTTCCAAGGAAAACGCCTTGTAACTGCATGGCTCTCTCGAGCTGTGCTGGACTCTGTACCGCCTTCTGATGTGTTTTGCAGGAGCCATGGGACCAGGGATGGTCTGAGTCGTGTGGCATCGCTTCAGACGGTGATCTGGAGAGTCCTGGAGGGAGGAGAGAGGCTTTGCCAGGTCATCATGGAATTTACCAAGTGGCACAGCCTGAGGAATAGACTTGCCAGGAGACACTTCATAATGACCATTCTGGATTAGGAGGCGCTGGCTAACTGGGGCCAGCTTGTAAATCATGAGCTGCTTTCACAGGTGGAAGAAGTTATGAAGGAGCCTGTGTTCCCTCGCTGCCCCTCAAGGTCTCAAAGGCTTGCATGGTGGGAACAGCGTTTCTGAGCCCTGCACCTCTTCTTTGTTCTAACATGACCAGAGTGTGACTTTGGTTTTGCATTTGATGTACTGTGTGATTTTTTAGGGACAAGAACAGGGGGAAAAAGGTGACAATGTGGCTTTCTGTACTATGCAAATAACCTTAATATACTTTAGATATTTCTTCATGTCCATCTTCCTAGGGCTGCTCTCTCTATGGCCTCTGTGTGTATCCAGGGCCTTGAGGGGAGAGGAAGGCCAGAGGGCTTGGCCTCACACTGCAGTATCTATGGTGTCATGCATGGCACTGTGGCTCAGCAGCATGCACACTGAGCGGTGTGGAGGTGCCTCAAAGCCCGACCAGTGGAACTACACCCTGGCCCAACGACTTCAGGACAGGTTACTTATCAGAAGGAAATGAACCAGCAGACAGCCCCGCCAACACCACCACACTGGATCCAGAGACAACTGACAGCATCTCTAAACAGGTCACCCAACACTACCATTGCCCCCCCCCCACTGACCTGACACTCCATTGCTGAAAGCAGCCACCTCCATCTTTGGACACCTTCGACGCCATCTTTAGTTGGGGCAACTCCCAGCTTGGAACACCAGCTGGGCAGATACAGATAGTCCCAAATCCCTCATCTCTTCTGCAGCCACTAACTCTGCACAGTGACTGCCCAATGCAAAACAGTTCTCCAAGAGAGGTGTGCAGCCCCCAGAGTACAACCCACCAGACCTACAGAGAGAAAGTCCCCAATTAGGACTTAGAAAGGGAGGGGGTGAGTGAGATACAGTTTAGAGACTATATTAGAGACCAGGAACTGTGAGGTCTACAGGCGATATAAGGAGATAAGGCCAGGTGCCCACATCACAGGAGATCCTGGGGGTGAAGTTTCCCATTGGGGACCAGCTAGTACCATACTCCACTTTCAGGTGCCCTGCACCCAAGATCAACCCTCCCACTCCGGTAACCTTCACCATCCTGAGGGTGGAGACACCAGCAAACAACAGACAACCCACCTACTGGATGAGAAGGGAAGCAGGAAAGACTCTGAACTCCAACCAAAACAATCCTTGTTTCTACCTTCGAGATTTTTTTTTCTTTTTTCTCCCTCTCAAGTCTCCCACCCTCACATCCCCAACATTTGTGAAACCAAGTACTTTGCATGAATTAGGCTACTGAGGACTGGGATGTCGGAATAGTGTATTACACTTGTGGTGTATATTATTTATCTCCTATTTTTACATTTTTATTTTTCTTAACATTTACATGTGTTTGTTTTATGTATTCTACTGTCTTCCCACTTGTCTACCCAAAATCACTTCCTCTCTCTTCTCCTGCTACTGACCATCTTCTTTAGATTCCTCTTCCACCCTTCCTAAGATCTAATAACTCTATATCCTCACCTCCTACCTCCTCAAAACCTCATCCTACACCTCACCCCAGTTACTTGTCCACCATCAGAAACTGTAGACCCTTTTGCAAACCTAGTGTTCATATTGTAGATAATAATTGAACTCTTCATTTCTGTATATTGTGACCAAACTATAAATGTCTTAATAGCAACTATTTGGTTTAAGGCTGTATAATGTCTGTATTGGGATCTGTTAACATTGTCCTTCACCTCAGAGGAGAGGTATTGGAACCCTGCAGGGACACTATAAGCCTATAGGGTAAAAGTGGTAACGCCTTGGATACACAGTGCTAGAAGGGAAGACACAGGAACAACAGGAAAAAACAAGGGAAGAAAGTGCCCCAAACAAATCAATATACTGCATTATTAAAATCCATGGCTACCACAGCAGAAGAAATGGCAGAGAAGGAGTTCAGTATGTACATAATTAAAATGTTCTGTGAATTAAAGGATGATATAAGACAGCAAATACAAGCAGCAAAAGATAATTTTGATAAAGAGCTACATAAGCAAATATAGAAAGCAAAAGATTACTTCAATAAGGAGATAGAAATTCTAAAAAACAAACAAACAAACAGAAATCCTGAAATGAAAGAAACAATAAACCAAATTAAAAGCTCAATAGAAAGCATCACCAACAGATTAGACCTTTTGGAAGAAAGGACCTCAGACAATGAAGACAAAATATATACTCTTTAAAAGAATATAGATCCCACAGTGAAGATGGTAAGAAATCATGAGTAGAACACTCAAGAAATATGGGATAACATAAAAAGACCAAACTTAAAAGTTATTGGAACAGAGGAAGGCATACAGTTCCAAACCAAAGGAATGAGCAATGTATTCAATGAAATAATGTCAGAAATCTTCCCAAACATGAAGAATGAATTGAAAAACCAAATACAAGAGGCTTACAGGACACCAAATGTTCAAAATCACAACAGGTCCACACCAAGGCACATTATAAGGAAAATGCCTAGCATACAGAATAAGGAGAGAATTTTAAAAGCCACAAGAGCGAATCCTACTTGGATCTCTGCAGATTTTTCAACCCAAACCCTGAAAGCTAGAAGATCCTGGAATCAAGCTCTGTAAGAAAATGGATGCCAACCAAGAATTTTATATCCAGCAAAACTAAGCTTTAGATTTGATGATAAAATAAAAACCTTCCATGAAAAACAAAAGTTAAATGAATTTACAGCCAGAAAGCCTGCACTACAGAACATCCTCAGCTAAATATTCTACGAAGAGGAAATGGAAAACAGCAATGCAAATCAGTAGAGGGAGGGATTACTCTAAAGGAAAAGCCAATCAAAGGAGAAACCAAGTCAAGTTAAATATGAAAACTAAACAAAAATGACTGGGAATACAAATCATGTCTCAATAATAACCCTGAGTGTTAATGGCCTAAACTCACCAATCAAAAGACATAGATGGGAAGACTGTCATGAGCTTTGTAATGTTTTGAACAACCAATAAAAAAATGACCAAACAATATGCTGCCTCCAGGAGACTCATTTCATAGGAAAAGACATCTATAGACTGAAGGTGAAGGGTTGGGGAAAAAATCATACCACTCACATGGATTGTGGAAACAAGCAAGTGTTTCTGTCCTCATATCAAATAAAGTAGACTTCAAGCTAAAGTTAATAAAAGGGAAAAATAAGGACTCTGCATGCTGCTCAAGGGAACCATATACCAACAAGACATAGCAATTATAAATATATATATACCCCAAACAATGGAGGATCAAACAAACACTTCTCAAGTTCCAGAGTCATATAGACCACAACACAATAATTCTGGGTGACTTTAACATATCTCTTTCACTATGGGATAGATCTTACAAACAAAAGCTGACCAAAGAAACTATAGAATTCAATAACATAATCAATAACTTAGACATAACTGACATATATAGACTATTTCATCCCTCAACGAGTGAATACACTTTTTTTCTCAGCAGCACATAGATCTTTCTCTAAAATAGACCATGTGTTATGCCGCAAAGCTATTCTTAGCAAATGCAAAAAAAAAAAAATACTACCCTGCATTGTATCAGATCATAATGGAATGAAATTAGAAATCAATGATAAAATATAAAAAATAAAAAATAAAAGCTACTCTAAAAAAATTAAAGGAATATGGATAGGAAAAGAAGATCTCAAACTAGACTAAATAATATGCTATTGAATGAACAATAGGTTGCAAAAAACATCAAAGAGGAGATTTAAAAATTCTTAGAGGTGAATGAGAACATAGATACAATGTATCAAAATCTCTGGGACACTATGAAGGCAGTACTAAGAGGAAAGTTCATTGCATGGAGTTCATTCCTTAAAAGAAGAAAAAGTCACCAAATAAATGACTTAACATTACATCTCAAAGCCCTGGAAAAAGAACAAATCAACACCAAAAGCAGCAGAAGACAGGAAACAATTAAAATCAGAGTTGAAATCAATGAAATTGAAACAAAAGAAACAATTGAAAAAACTGACAAAACAAAAAGTTGGTTTTTTGAAAAAATAAATAAAGTTGATAAACCCTTAGTCATGCTAATAAAGAAAAGGAGAAAGAAAACTCAAATTACTAACATCCATAAATGAAAAAGGAAATATCACAACAGATGCTACGGAAATACAGAAAATAATTAGAAATTATTTTGAAAATTTGTACTCCAATAAAATAGAAAACATCAAAGGTATCCACAAATTTCTTGAGTCACGTGATTTGCCCAAACTGAATCAGGATGATACATACAAGTTAAATAGATCAATTTCAAGCACTGAAATAGAAGACACCATCAGAAGCCTACCAACCAAGAGGAATTGAATAGTAGGAAATTGGATTTGTATAATAATAAATGTATTTCCCAAAAAAAAGCCCAGGATCAGATGGATACACAGCTGAGTTCTACAGGACCTTCAAAGAAGAACTAATACCAATACTCCTCGAATTATTTCATGAAATAGAAAAAGAGAGAACATTTCTAAACTCATTCTATGAGGCCAATATCACTTTGATTCCAAAACCAGACAAAGACACATCAAAGAAAGAAATTTCAGACCAATATCTCTAGTGGACATAGATGCAAAAATTCCCCATAAAATTCTGGCAAATTGAATACAAAAACATGTCAAAAAGATAGTGCTCCATGATCATCCCAGGGATGCAAGTTTGGTTCAACATACGGAAATCAATAAATGTAATTCATCACACCAATAGACTTAAAGATAAGAATCATATGATTGTCTCAATAGATGCAGAAAAAAGCATCTGACAAAATATGACATCCCTTTATGTTCAAAACACTAGAAAAACTAGGGATAACAGGAATATATCTCAACATCATAAAGGTTATCTATGCTAAGCCCCAAATCAACATCATTCTAAATGGAGAAAAATTGAAGGCATTCCCTGTAAAAACTGGAACAAGACAAGGATGCCCTCTTTCAGCACTTCTATTTAACATAGTTCTTGAAACTCTAGCCAGAGCAATTAGACAGACTAAAGAAATTAAAGAGATATGGTTAGGAAAAGAGGAACTCAAATTAGCACTATTATATGCCAACAATATGATTATATACATAGAAGACCCAAAAAAGTCCACCAGAAAACTTCTAGAACTAATAAATGAATTCAGCAAAGTAGCAGGATATAAAATCAACACCCATAAATCAAAGGCATTTCTGTATCTTAGTGACAAATCCTCTGAGAGAGAAAATAGAAAACCACCCCATTTAGAATAGCCTCAAAAACAAACAAACAAAAAAAAAAAACTTGGGAATCAATAAAAGAGGTGAAAGACCTCCACAATGAAAACTCCATAACACAAGAAAGAAATTCAAAAAGACCTCAGATGATGGAAAGATCTCCCTTGTTCTTAGATAGGGAGAACTAATATTGTCAAAACGACCATACTACCAAAAGAACTATACAGATTTAGTGCAATTCCAATCAAAATCCCAATATCATTTCTCACAGAAATATAAAAAGCATTCATTAAATTTATCTGGAAAAATAAGAGACCCAGGATAGCTAAAGCAATCCTTAGCAAGAAGAGTGAAGCAGGTGGCGTCACTATACCAGACCTTAAACTATACTACAGAGCAATAGTAACAAAACAGCATGGTATGGGCACCAAAACAGACTGGTAGACCAATGGTACAGAATAGAGGACACAGAGACTAACCCACAAAGTTACAATTATCTTATATTAGACAAAGGTGCCAAGAACATGCATTGGAGAAAAGATAGCCTCTTCAACAAATGGTGCTGGGAAAACTGGAAAGCTATATACAACAAAATGAAACTAAATGGTGTCCATCTCCTTGGTCTATACCCAAAAGATTTAAAAACAGCATACTACAGGGACACAGCCACATCAATGTTTATAGCAGCATAATTCACAATAGCTAATCTGTAGAGCCAACCTAGGTGTCCTTCTGTAGGACGGGGAGAGGCCCCACAACCCGAGCCTTGCTCCTCACAGGCCTCCCACGAACATTTCTCTCTCTGACCATTGTCTCTTCGTACGGCTTCTCTCACTCTTTTTGGCCCTGTTTTCATCTTAAAAGGTGCTTGCAGTGGATCCATGAGATCCAAACACAACATATGTGCCTATGAAATTTTGCAGCAAATCCATTATGTTGTACAATTATTATGCACTAACAACTGTAAATAGTAATAACAAAAGACTCAGCTGAGAGTCTGAATTTGAACATTGAGAGCTCAATGAGCCTTTTGTAATTCATTTTATTTCAATTTTTGGTTCTGGGGATTGAACCCAGGGGTGCTTACCCACTGAGCCACGTCTCTAGCCCTCCTTTATTTTTTTATTTTGAGCAAGATCTCTAGTTTGGCCCTACTTTTTCTTCCATTAGGCATTGAGAGCTACAAATTGGGAAGAAAGGGAGGGGAAAGTGGAGGAGGGACACGGTGATGCAGAATGAGTGACCACTGCCCAGGGGGACTTCCAAGCCTGCAAGCCTGCTTTCTGTGCTCACCTGGATTTCCATGTTCATGATAATGTGATATGATAATGTTTTCATGATAATAGTGCTTTCACTGCTATTGGAGTTTTGTCTTTTCTTAGGGAAAAGGGGGAAGAGAAAACACTCTGCTACTTTCCCTCCTCGCTACCAAATAGTATAATACAATTACAAAATTGGAAAAATATGGTGTTAAATGCCATAACTCTGTAATCACAAAAGCCTAGCAGCAGGTGCATGAGTTATGCTGGCACAGAAGCATGCACGGGTCTCGCAGCTCTGCGAAGCCTATGAGAATATGAGAATCTTGTCCATTTAATAAAGGGTTACATTTTATGTGTTAAAATTCATAATTGTTATTATTCTTATTAGTGTTCCAGATCCCCAAGGCGGCCAGGGCAGGTCCCTCCACGCTGTCTCCAGGCCGTGTGGCTGCCCCCCCTGCAAACCTCTGAGCTTTTCTTCCTAGAATAAGGTATCTAAGCTCCCCAGTACTTCCCACCTGCAACCCAGGGGCTCCCAGTCCTCTGGTCTGGGTTCCTTGCAGTGGGACATGGTTCTTGGAGAGACAGTGGGTGGAGGGATGCTGACTGCCCTTCAGGCATCGCTGCTGCTGGAACCCATCAGTGGAGAGCCCACATGAGGGTTTTTAAAATCACATGGTAACCATCGATGTGTCCAAGTCAAGTCTGGCATTATGACGTGTCTTAAATCATTTTATTTTATATTGAATTTCCCTTTTTATCTTACACTAGAACTTTCTTAACATTCATATTTCTTCTTATTATGTAAACCTACAATAATCATTAATTTCAAGATTGTAATACCAGTATTGCTACTACCTATAACCTACTAACTATATTCTCACAAAGGAGGTACAGTACGGGGATTGTGTTTAAAGATTTTTATAATAATTATTTCCTCTGTGTCTATGGAAATTTTATCTGGAATTAAGTTCATCAATGTTCAGCTTCAGGATTTTTTTTTCCTCTTCATGTAACTTCATTTTTAAAAATAATAAAACATTTTTCATGTTCCATTTACATTTCTTTTTTTTTAAAGAGAGAGATTGAGAGAGAGAGAGAGAGAGGATTTTAATATTTATTTTTTAGTTTTCAGCAGACACAACATCTTTGTATGTGGCGCTGAGGATCGAACCCAGGCCACACGCATGCCAGGCAAGCGCGCTACCGCTTGAGCCACATCCCCAGACCCCCCATTTACATTTCAAAGTCATATAAAATGTCCTCTTAGAGGATTCTCACGCCCATCCTATGATCTCCAACCATTCTTTCCAAAACTCATAAGTACCTGTTGTCCTTGCCTTTCTGTTATTCATCTGCATTTTCTTAAACATAAATAAGCAAGTACAAACACACGTTAATTACTCTCCGTGATTATTAACAGTCCTGTGCTTTTGTTCATTGTTAAGCTGAACTCCTTCATTGTTTATTAGAATATAATCTTAATATCATTCTGAAATGAAAACGTTAATAATCTTTATCTATTGAAACTTATTCTCATAACCTTATATGGGTTAAAAACCCAAACTGTATCAAATCCTCTTCCGCCTCTACCTGGCTTCCCTCCTCTGCCTACTAATGAAGGCATCTCACGTCTCCAAGGAGACAGAAGAGCTGGTGGTGCCTTCCCTGACCTCTGTGGATGGAGCCACCTCCTCCAACTGGTCCCTCAAATTTCCACCTTCTCTGTAAAATCTCCCGTCACCTCTGCTTGCCTGGGGTGGGGGCGACTCCCACACAGAGCATGCTCCGACAGGCCCTCACCTTTGTTCCCTGTGAGTCACTTTGGTTACTACTTGGACGTGATGAGCAACTTCCATACAGAGGAAAGCACCATTGCGTGGCATTTCTGCTCCTGGTGTTTTTCATTTAGTAACGTGAGATTTTTTCCTATTAGTACTTAAAAGCCTTCCTCATTCATTTATTTCCCCCCAGCTGTGCAGTATTCTCTCCTCATTCGAGTGGCCAAAACCAAATCAAGAAGCACAAAGACAGAAGAGGCATGGGAAGTTAAAAACAGTCACATCCTCACGGGTCTCTGGGATGGGCACCCACATAAGGTGAAGGAGAGGACTGCAGAATGGCAGGGCCTGGCTCTTGCTCGGGGACCAGCCGGCATCACAGGAGCCTGCCCCTGAGATCCCCTGTGGGAAGTGGAGCCCAGCCACCTGTGCAGAAAAGTGGGGGCTGAGCTTGTGGAGCACCTCCCCGGGCGTGCCCCAGTGGCTGAGCGTGTGGAGGACCTTGTGGAACCACGACGCACAGAAAAGACCACTGACGGGGCTGGGTTCCATCCTCAGCACCACATAAAATAAATAAATAAAATAAAGGTATTGTGTCCAATGACAACTAAAAAAAGAAAAAGACCACTGACTTCCATTTAAACCAAATTAAAGCAGCTTATATTGTGTACGCAAAAGAGAGCGGCTGCCTCACCCAGAAAAACAGGGCAGCAGCAGGTCCGATTACAGGGAAGTTTTTATGATACAAAAAGCGGGCGTCTTGGGAACTCAGAGCTGACAGGGTTCAGGCAAGAGAAACACAAGGGCAGATCGCAGGTTACTGATCTGCATGGCTTAACATCTCAAGGAAGGGAGCCGACGCAGACTCCAACATCAGGGTTGATGAGGAGCAGCTGGGATTTCAGGGAGGGTGGTTATCTGGTCAAGAAGAGCCGGGCACCGGTAAGCTCAAAGCACAGGCAGGAATCCCAAGCAAGTTTTTAAAACATCAAATTATGGTCAGGCCAAATATAAATCTTAGCATTTTACAATAAAACAGAAATGAACTTTTCATGATTTTGTGATGAGATGACTCCCAATCTTAAGATGGGAGTCCTGGAATGGGGAGGGGGAAATGGTTCATCAACGTACCTCAGTGGGGCCCAGCAGCTGAGCATGTGGAGGAACTACCTTGGGTTGGGCCCAGTGGCTAAGCATGTGGCAGATCTACCTGGGGGTGGGCCCAGTGGCTGAGCGTGTAGAGAATCTACCTTGGATTTGGCCCAGTGGCTGAGCCCGTGGAGGACCTACCTGGGTGTGGGCCTACTAATGAAGGCATCTCATGTCTCCAATGAGCACAGAAGAGCTGGTGGTGCCTTCCCTGACCTCTGTGGATAGAGCCTCCTCCTCCAATCAGTCCCTCAAATTTCCATCTTCTCTATAAAATCCCCGGTCACCTCTGTGACTGTAGCCCTGCTTGCCTGGGGTGGGGGCGACTTCCACACAGAGCATGCTCCGGAGCAGGCTGCCCCCTGACTCGACCAAGCTGACTTCTCCCAAACACTACTCTTGCATGCCTCAAGATAGTTCTGCGTGTTTTTCTCAATTACTCTAATATGGTGAATTACACTAATAGGTTTTCAACTACAAAACCATTCTGCAATTAAGAAATAATCCTGCAAACCATGTGGAGGTTTTTAATTACAAACACCACCCCTTTACTAGAAAATTGAAATCATCCTTATTCTTTGTAAATGTTTTCAAATATTCTTCTCCCTCATTGACTAAAGGTTTTTCTTTATGGTGTCTTCTTTGCTTCGTGAATCATTTAGGATTGTGTTCATTTCCAACTATTTGGGGGATCTTTCCAGATGTCTTCCTCTTATGATTCTTAATGTAATTGGCTAGGATCAGAAAATATGCTCTAAGTAATTTCAATCTATTTGAATCAATCAGGTCCTATTTTATGATTCACAGCATAATCTTAGTGGTTGTTACATGAGAATTTGAAAAAAAATGTGAATTCTGCAGTTGTTTAGAATCTTCTATAATTGTCAATGAATCCCCTGTTCTACAATGCCTTGAGTTTTCTTGTTGTACTGTTCTTTAATTGTAAGTGAATGTTCCTCCTGATCCTTGGTGATATTTCTTATTCTGATTTCTAATCTGCTTGATACTTTCTTCTAAGTGATGTTTTTATGGTCTATTTTTATGTCTGTTTACTTTTAACCTCTATGAGTCTTCTTATTTAAAATACACTACATATAAATAGTATGTGGGTCTCATTTTTTTGTTCAGTCTGACAATACTTGCTTCATAATGAAAATTCAGAAACCATTTACATTTCATTGAATCATCCATATAGCTGAGTTTAAAATTTACCATCTCATTGTCTGTTCTCTTTTCTACTTTTCTTGAGTATTTTTTAAAAATGTAATGCATTTTTAAGATTTAATTTTTTACCCAATCCTGGAAAATTAGCTAGATGTTTATGTTTTATTTTCTATTGGAACATGCTGGGTTATAATATGAGTTTTTAACTCACCAAAGCTCACCTTTAAATATTATTATACTATTCTTGTATAATTTTATGGTCTATATAGGAGGTGTCCCTCAAAACCTCATGTATGGGACATTTCAGAGGTGAAATGATTAGATTATGAGAGCTGTGACCTAATCAATCGACCCACTGGTAGGAATTAACTGGGTGGTAACTGTACCAGATAGGGCGTGCCTGGAGGAGTGATCACTGGGGGCGGCCTTTGGGGTTTATATTTTGTCCCTGGTGAGCGGAGCTCCCTCTCACTCTGCTTCCTGGTGCCATGCGTCCAATGGCTTCCCTCCACCATACCCTTCCACCATGATGTTCTGCTTCCACTTGGACCTAGAGCAATGGAGTTGGCTGGCCATGGACTGTACTTCTGAAGTTATGAACCAAATAAATGCTTCCTCCTCTGAATTGTTCTTGACTGGTGTTTTGGCCACAATAATGAAAAGCTGGCGAAAACACCCAACAAGAAAATCTTACAGTCGTACATTTTTATTTTTCCTCTTATTTGTATTGTTGCTCTCATAATTTAATTTTATATAGGTGGTATAGGCCAGAACGCAGTTTGTTTGCTTTAAAGAGTTAATTAAATTTTTAAAAATTGATATATAATTTACATTTCATAAAATTCACCTCTTTTGTAGTGTGTAATTTAACAGTTTTGAGTGTATCCACATGGTTGGGCAATGGCCACTGTCATCCAATTTTAGAACGTTTCACCAGAAGAAACACGATCACACATTTGGAATCAGTTCTCGTTCATCCCTCATCCCAGCTGTTGGACACCACTGTTCTATGTTTTGACTCTGTGGACTGGCCCATGCTGGACATTTCATGAAGCAGAATCACACATATTTGGCACAATCCATCTGGTGTTTTTCAGGTTCATTCACCATGGAGCATGTATCAGTACCTCATTCTTTTATGGTTGAGTGACATCTCATTGCACGCGAATATTTGTCATTTGGCTTTTCTAGTCATAAAGTGATGGACACATGGATTGCTTCCCACCAGGTGAGAACACTGCAGATATTATGGACTATTTAATGCTGCCATGAATACTCATGTACAAGTTTCTGTGTGGAGGTAGGCTTTCTGTCCTCTTGGACATATACCTCAAAGTGAAATTGCTGCATCTTAAGTAACCCTCTGCTTAATGTAAGGGAGTGCCAGACAGTTTTCCAAAACAGCTACTGCAACCCTTTCCCAGCAGTGATGAGCAAGAGCTCATGTTTCTTCACACCATCTCCATATTTATTACAGTTCCTCTTTTTAAATGTAGCCATCCTATGGGGTATGAAGTGGTATCTCATTGTGGTTTTGAATTACACTTTCCAAATCACGTTGATAATTTTCTCATGTGCTTACTGACGATACTTCTTTGGAAAAAAATGTTTATTAAGATCTGATGTGGTTTTTCAATTTGGCTGTATGTTTTTGTGATTATTGAGTTGGAAGAAATCTTTTTTTAAAACATTTTTTTTACAGAGAATGGGAGAGAGAGAGAGAATTTTTTAATATTTATTATTATTTTTTTTTAGTTCCCGGCAGACACAACATCTTTGTTTGTATGTGGTGCTGAGGATGGAACCCAGGCCGCACGCATGCCAGGTGAGCGCGCTACCGCTTGAGCCACATCCCCAGCCCAGAAATCTTTATCCATTCTGTACACAGCACCTTATCAGATATATGATTTGAAATTATTTTCTGTGGGTACTCTTTTCACTTTCTTGAATATGGTCTTTTAAAAGTGAATATTTTTTTTTAATTTTAAGAAACTCTAATGTACCTTTTTTTAAAAAAAAATTTAGTTTTTTGTTTCATTCTAGGAAGTTGTCACCACATCTAATATCACAAATGTTCACATTCATGTTTCTTGCAAGAGTTAAGCTTTGATGTTTCAGCTGTGGTCTGTTCTGAGCTAATTTCTGTATGTGGTGTGAGGCAAGGGTCTTGCTTCATTTTCTGCATGTTCACATACAGCAGTATGTTTTACCATCGTTTGTTGAAAAGATTATTCTTTTCCCTATTGATTATAATTATTGACACTTTGTCAATAATTATAATCAATTGACTATAAATGTAAGGTTTAATCTCTGGGCTTTCTGATTGAGTGCACTGATCTATGGGCTGTCCCTGTCCCAATAAAGAACCGTCCAATGAATGAGTCCACTCCGGCAGCTACTGCAGGCCAGTGCTGGGGAGTCATGCTGGGGAGTGTGAGCTCTCCAAATTTGCTTTTCTTTTTCAAGATTGTTTGGCTACTCCAGATCCCTGGCATTTCTATTTGAATTTTGGGATTATTTTGTCAATTTCAGCAACAAGGGCAGCTGGATTAATGATAACAATTTGCTAAAGCAGTAATTCAATTTGGGGAACACTGCCATTTAACAATGTGAAGGCATCTACCCTTTGAACACTGGGTGACTTTGGGTCTTCTTTAATCTTTCCATGACATTGTAAGTTTTCAGATTATAAATTCAACATGTCTTTTGTTCATTTTTTTCCTAAGCACTATGTTCTTTGACATGCTATTATAAATGACATTGTTTATTCTTAAATTTATTTGCATTCTCTTCATGTCTCGTGTATAAAAATACAGTTGTCTTATTTTTACATATAGATCTGGTACTAACTGACTAGTTCTTATAATTTCTTAATGTACTCCTTTGGATGTTCTGCATATAAGCTCACATCATCTGCAATACAGAGTTTTATTTCTTCCTGTGGTCTCCAGGGGTCCTTCATATCTTTTTCTTCCTTCATTACCTTGGCTGTAATCTCCAAGTGAATGCTGCATATAAGGCAGCTGTGATACACATTGGCCATCAAATACAGAAAGGAGAGTAGAATAAGCATAGAAAGCAGCACTTGTGGTGAGACCCCCAAATCCTTGTGTTTTTTTCTCCTGACCTTAGGAAAGTGTAATGTCACTTGTAGTATTTTCATAGAGCAGCTTAGTAAGAGAGAAGTGTCTTTCTCCTTTTGCTTTTTGAGTATTTCTGTCATGAAAGGCTGCTGGACTTTGTCAGATGGCTTCTTTGCACCTATTAATATGATCGAGTGTTTTTTGTCCTTTATTGCATTCAGTACCACGTGCATTGTTTTGTGTATGCTGAGCTGACCTTGCATTCATGGGATAAATTCCACTTGGTCATGTCATATAATCCTTTCAGTATCCTGTTAGATAGACTCAGTTTATGGAATTTTAATGAGGACTTTTGCATCTGTATTTTTTTAGGAATGTGGTCTGTCGTTTTCTCATGGTTGCCTTTGGCTGGATCTCATGTCAGGATAATCTTCTTTAAGTTCATTCAGGAAGTGATACAGAAAAAGTTGCATGACCCCACTCTGCTGCCAGGAAGTACTGTCCTACTGCACGCCCAAACAAAGAAGTCAAATGTACAGGGCAGCAGATCGTCTCAGGCTCATGGGTCTGGCTTGCACAGCAAAGACATCACAGGTTTTAAATTATGTAGATCTTAGTTCAGGTGCCACTGATCCTCCTTAATGCATGTGAGACTTGGGACATTTCCCCCTCCCTTATCTGGCTTCTCCTGTGATCTATAAGGTGGGATGGTGGTGTTTGTGGTGTCGAGTTTACGATATGAATGAGTTAGAATGTACTACAGCCCTCTGCAGATTCTGCCCCTGGTGCTGATCAGCGGCTCTGCTCTTACCACCCCGTGGTCAGCGTTGGAAGAGACTCCCTCATTGCCACTTAGGGTGTGAGGATAGCTGCAGAGACATCATTGATATCCACCAAGGCTGGGACTGGCAACAGGAATTCCTCTCTCTCTCTCCACACTAAATGGAGATAAGAATCTGTGTTCATCAGCCTGGTGCAGGGGAGGCCATGAGATCTGGGAATTTCTTTGCTCAAATATTTTGTCTTCTCTTCTTATTTTTCTACCTCACCAGGCTCAGTTCCTGTGTTGTTAGTAGAGAGCAAGGAATAAGTTTAAAAAGGCATAAATAGTGCTACTTACAACATCCATGCTTCTGCAGGGGACTCTTGACTCCCTCCTGTCTCGTCCCTCCCACTGCAATCTGGGCATTGTAACCAGCCTGGAATTTCTTAGAGCTTCCTGGGTTCAGTGTATGGACCCAAGAAGAATTATGGCACAGGCTTACAAAGGGGAAGGACAAAGCGGACGGGCCATCTCTGCCGCACACTCCCCTCCTGGTCAGTCCTGTGGGGGCCCCTCTTCACATGGCCTTGAATTTCTCCGTAGTCGATGCTGGCCATTAGCCCGCTCTGCAACTACAGCCCTGGTGGGTTTGCTGGGAGAAGGTGAAGTCAGACATGTTTACTAGAGCAGGTGAGAGGGAATAAGCCCTCCTCCAAGGACTTTGTTTCAGTTCTACCTGTGTTTTTAAAATCCACCCATACTGCCCCTCCAATCAAGAGTCTAAACTCTGCCTTCTAAGATACTTAAGTATGAGGAAGTCTTTTGTGAAGACAGAATAGCCCATTGAAGCACAGGATTTAACGATTTTAGAGTGAGCAAATTCTCTGTTTTCTGCTTTCTCCTTGGCAGACATCCTCCTAATTTGAGTCTATTGTGATTTACCAGATGAGGAATGTCTTTTGGGCAGGAATGTTTTTTGAGGGGAGTTCCAATAAGTGTTATTTCTTCTTCGTGGATTATAAGACTAAATCCATCCCCTTTGTCTTCTCTTCCCATTTGCAATCATCTCCTTGCTTTTGAGAGGCCTGTTCTAAGATGTCACTGAGAGTGAGTCTCAGCTGCCCACATGGTCTCCACAACTTGGTGCTATGAGTGGGGCCACCAAGCCTGGTGTGACAGACATGAATGGACACACACGTAAGTACAACTTAAAATAGTGCTTGAACATGCTTCAAGTGAGTTTCTCTGAGGCTCATGTGCTAGAAGGGGGGCCCCCAGCCTGGTGGTGCTGAGTGGTGGGCAGGGGTTCGGTCATTGAGGGTGCTGCCTCTTGAAGGGGACAGCAGAGTTCTCCACCTCCTCTCTTGCTCTCCTCCTTCTGCACACATAGCCTTGTAAAACCTCCTTCAGATATACAGACAGGTGTCCCTCACCAGAGCCAACACACTGTGCGTACTCCCAGCCTCCAAAACTGTGAGCTGCAAGAACCTCTTTTCCTTACACAGCCTCAGATATTTAACTATTGTAAATGGTTTAAAATAAATAGTGCTAAGAGCTATGAAGCAAAAGAGTAGTTAGGGGAGTTGGGTAGTTACAGAAAGATTATTTCACGAGATTACCCAGGGTAAGATTAAAGAATGAGAGGACTACCAGAAAAAAGGAGCTTTCTGGGGAAAGAAACTACGTGTCTAAAGAAAAAGAAGGGGGCGGGGAGGAGGAAGAGGAGAAAAAGAGGAGGGGAGGAAGAAGAGGAAGAGGAAGGAAATAACTCTGTTTTCAGGAGGAGGGAAATCAAGACCATTTGTCTGGTGATATAGCCATATGTCCAAGGCATTCAATCAATATCAATGTTCACATCTAGTTCTTTTTAACACACACACACACACACAAATATGAGAAACTAACGCTTGCTCTTGTTGGTCAGGATGGTGACTACCCTGGAAGGGGACGCCAAGCCACATTCAGGCCACCTCATCTAGCAGGATTAGCTGCCACACATCCAACCAGAATGGCCCAACATGGCGTCTCACTCTTTCCAGAGGGTCTGTGCAGACCCCATGGAAGACCTATCCAACATGGGCATGGAGACCTGCCAAGAGGACTTCCAGCACATGTGGGGAGAACAGTTTAGTGGCCCATCATTTCCTGCAGTGTGTCCTGGAATATTGTGCTGGGGAGTGGAGATTCCCACACTGCACCAACCACTTGTGGGGATTGGAACACGTCTCTGCCATTCATCACTGTGTGCCCAGAGCCGGAGACAGTGCCTAACATGTGGTGAGTGCTCAGAAGAGTTGGTGGGTAAGTTGAAGGTAGGATATGGGCTGGGGGAGAGAAGGAGGAGGACTTGTCCAGCCATTGTACTTTGAGAGTCGAGGAAACCTGGTAGATTCTATTAAACGTCTTGTTGGATGGTTGATTCCTTATTTTGTTTTGCTTATTAGTTATTTTATTGGTGGGTTGTGTAAAGGTTTAGTAGAAGTGGGGGAAGGTGTTTTAATGAGAAGAAAGAAAGTCTTCCAAAATGTATGTCCTGGGAGAGGCCTTGGTGCTTCCTGCTACCTGGTCACTGAGCCGAGCAGAAGGCCAGCGTGTCCCTGTTCCGGCTGGCTCACCTCCACCCCTGATGTGCTCAGAGAACTGCAGCCCAGTGGTGCCTGCCCTCCTTGCATGAAGAAGGGCCTCCTCTCTAGGGAGTCAGGAGCCCCCCGACTTATTCAGGGCAGCTCACGTCAATGACTGACCAAGAAAGACGCCGAAGCCCGCCCACCCTCACTAGCTTTCTTCCCCGTCCACTTGCTTCCTGACCCCTCTTCTCCTGGGAGCCTCCCTCAGCCGTCACTGTGCAATCACCCCCACTCAGACCCTGCTTCTAGGGAGCCCCAGGCGGCCAGCCCTCACTGTTCTTGACTTGCATTTCCTCTGGCAGGCTGGCCCCACCAGATGCTCACACTTTCCAGGCACTACAGCCAGGGCCCACCTGTCTACCACACTGCCCTTGGGTATCAGGACAATGGACAAGAGAGTTTTTTCTCTTGGAGTGACCTTGTTCATGGGAGCCAATATGGGCAGTGCGTGCATCTCACCTCCTTTCCAGCTGCTAAGGGTTTGTTCTGTCCCTGGAAAATATGGCTTCTCCCTTTCCACGTTTTTCTTTTTGACTGGCATGTTCTTCCTTTGGATCTGATGATGTCTTCACTTGGGATAGTCAGCGCACGTTGGCTTGTGTCTTATTTTATGTATTAAAGGTGACGTTGCCTATCTCTGACTCTGTTGGCTTTATGGTAATTTTATAACCTACCTCTCAATGTGCAGGCACACCCCAGGCATCCCCATGTCAGTGCTGGGTGCGGGGAGTTCACATTTATGCACACAAAATCCAGGAATAGCTTTGAACTTCACTGGTTGCCCATTTCATTCCTGAGAGTAAAACTGTATAAAGACTTTCATTGGTTAAGAAGGAAAAGAGGAAGATTTTTCTTACAATAACTCACCTGAAAGGTAGACTATATTCAAGATACCTAGAATCTGGACTTTGATACTCGGCATCTGGGGTTTGAGTGACAGTTGACGTTTGCACGCAAGATGTGCTGGCTTTCGAGGAGAGGACATTTCAACCTTTGGCTCACAGTGAAGTGGTAAGCTAGAAACTTCTGTCTGGCTTCATTCCTACAACTCCCAGGAATGATTTGCAAACTAATGAGATAATGTCTGAGAAGCACTTTGAGCTCTTAGGAGACAGGAACCAGATAAATGCAAGGTATTGTTGTTATCACGGCTACATTCTGCTTAACTTTCACACTTATGGTAAAAAAGATGATGCTGTGGCTTTCTTTCCTGGAGTCCTTTACTTTACAGGTGGCCAGATCCTTGTTCCTCATCAGTACTGAGTTTACTGTTCTCGGTGGTCACACTTCTCCTTCTTTATTTTAAGGGAAACAAAAACACAAGGTTGTAGGTAAGCCGCTTAGGTCACACAGTTTCTGAGCACACCAACAACTGGGACCTGAAAGTAGACCTGCAGATGCCCACGTTCTCAGGGTTCCAGGGCGGAGGGGGAGAAATGGCTTACTGATGTCACTGATCTCATTGTGAGGAGGATCTGGAAGGAAGTCGGTGAGGCTGAATGACTTTGTGGAGTAATTCCAGCTGCACAGGTGTGTTTGTAAACACTGCTGCAGAAAAGTGACATGGGGGCAGATGCCGTGTAGCCCTCAAGGGTCAGGTTCAGCCAGGAAATGGGTGCTGAGCTTGGCCCAAGCCCTACAGATGTGGTCAGTTCCTGTTGGAAACACATCATGCCTGCTGTCCTGCAGGTGAGTAGAAAGGACTCCTTCAGGGGTCTGCCCACCTGCCGGCTGGGCTTAGTTCTGTCCCACACTGGCTGTGAGACCTGGACCAAATTGTCAACCTCCAGGTGTCACCTGAGCTGGGAATGAGAAGAAAAGTAGTTTGGAAGCAAGGAGGAAAGAAGATAACCTTTTAACCTAAAGTCTGCTTCTCAAAATGTACCTGGAGCACACTAAGTTCTCCATGAATACACCACTCCCTTGCCCTCTTCCAGCCCTGAAAAAAGATGTGGGGCTAGGGGCAGATCCATCTTGCACGCGGAAGTCACGATGAAGAAGAAAGTCAGTGGCTCACACCGACGGGAAGAAAAGACCAAAGGACAGTCATCCCTCAGTTCCCTCCAGGGATCAACATCAAGGCACACACATCCTCAGCCCACCAAATCCCTGGATCCTCCAGTTCCTGTATGAAATGACTTAGTGCTTTCACATGAGCTATACACATCCGCCTGCACATGTCAAACTTCTCTAGATTACTTACTGCACCTAATCAATGTAAAAGGTGTGTAAATAGCAATTACAAATTTGTTCAAATTCAGTGACAAAGCCAGGTGCTGCGGCACACCCCTCAATCCCAGTGGCTCGGGAGGCTGAGGCAGGAGGATCGTGAGTTCAAAGCCAGCCTCAGCAAAAAGCATGGCACTAAGTAACTCAGAGAGACCCTGTCTCTAATAAAATGCAAAATAAGGCTGGGGATGTAGGTCAGTGATCGGGTGCCCACGTTCAATCCCTAGTAGCCCACCCCACAAAAGAATTCAGTGACAAGATGTTAGTATGTGTTTAGTATGAATACATTTTCTTTCCAAATGGTTTCAGTCCATGTTTGCTTGAATCAGTGGATGTGAAAGTTACAGATACACAAACCCATGGTGGTTTGAGATGCTGGAGGTACAGCTGCTCAAGTCAAGGATGCCCATCTGAACACTGGGCAGGTGAGAAACATTCATTTTTGCTCAATGAAGCCACTATAATTTCACCAGCTCTCATAAGAATTCAACAAAAATTCAACATTATTAAGAAGTTTTTGAAATATGACTCATTAATGATGATCCTCGCCCTAAGTTTTCAGTGAGTTTATTAGTTGATGATAGTTTATATATATATATATATATATATATATATATATATATATATATATATACACACACACACACACACACACACACACACACCAATGCATATAAGACATAATATACATATACCTGTTTCCTCATATAGATAAAAGGCATACTATCTATGTATAACTTGTAACTTGGTAATATATAATTACTCACATTGAATCACATGCACAAAAATATTTTTTGAATCTATGTGATGCAAACAAGTTTGAAGACTATTTTTAAGAATTTTTATCTTTTATTTAATGTAAATTTCCATCATAGCAACATTTATAATCTGTTATACTATGTTTTATATTTTGTTTACCTATTTTGATTAGAGTATTATAATTATACATAGTATTTAGGCTCATTTTGAAAAAATTCTGGGTCTCTTATTTTTCCAAGTGAATTTAAGGACCATTTTTTTTCTAGTTCTGAGAAGAATGTCATTGATATTTTGATGGAGATTGTGTTGAATCTGTATTATTCTTTTAATGATATGGCCATTTTAACAATATTAATTCTGCCTATCCATGAACATGGGAGGTCTTTCCATCTTCTGAGGTCTTCTTTTTTAAAATTTTTCTTTAGTTGTAGATGAAAACAATACCTTTATTTTATTTATTTATTTTTATGTGGTGCTGAGGATCAAACCTAGTGTGCAAGGCAAGCGCTCTACCACTGAGCCATAACCCCAGCCCCTGAGGTCATTTTAATTTCTTTCTTCCGTGTTCTACAGTTTTCATTGAGGAGATCTATCACCTCCTTGGTTAGATTAATTCCCAAAATTTTTGAGGTTATTGTGAAAGGGATGTTTTCCTTATTTTTTTTTCAGCTGAATTGCCTTTGGAGTATAGGGAAGCTATTGATGTATGAATGTTGATTCTTAAATCCTGCTACTTTACTAAATTCATTTATTAGCTCTAGAAGTCTTCATGGAATTTCTTAGGTCTTCTAAATATAGGATAATGTCATCAGCAAACACTGACAGTTTGACTTCTTTTCCTATTTGTATCACTTTAATTTTCTTTTCTTGCATGATTGCTTTGGTTAGAGTTTTAAGAACTGTAATGCATATAATTGGTAATAGTAGAAATCCTTGTCTTGTTCTTGACTTCAGAGAATAAGCTTTCATTTTTTTCCCCTCTACTCAGTATGAAATTGGCTTTGGGTTTGTAATAAGTAGGCTTTATAATGTTGAGGTAAGTTCCTTCTAGCCCTAGTTTCTGCAGGTTTTTACCATGAATGATTGCTGTATTTTATCAAAGGATTTTTCTTTATCTATTGAGATTGTCATATATTTTTTATTCTTAGTTCTATTTCTGTGGTGAATTACATTTATTGACTTGTGAATGTCAAACCTACCTTGCATTCCTGGGGATCAAGCCCACTTGGTCATGGTGTAATATATTCTTAATGTTTTTAATGTGATTTGCTAATATTTGATTAAGAATTTTTGCATCTATGTTTATTAGAGATATTGGTCTATAGTTTTCTTTCCTAGATGTGTCTTTGTTTGGTTTTAGTATCCCGGTGATACTAGCTTCATAGAATGTATTTGGGAGTGTTCCCTCCCTTTCCATTTCATGGAATAATTTGAGAAGGACTGGGAATAGTTCTTCTTTAAAGATCTGGTAGAATTCAGTTGAGAAATCCAACTAGTCATGGGATTTTGTGGTTGATAGGCTTTTAATTGCTGTTTCAATTTCATTACTTGATATTGATTTGTTTAAGTTTCCTGTATATTCCTGGATCATTTGGGGCAGGTCATATGTGTGTAAAAATTTGTCAATGATTTTGCAGTTTATCAGAGTATAAATTTTCAAAACAGTTTTCAGTTATCCTCTGGATTTCAGGAGTGTCTGTGGTAATATCTCCTTTTTCATCTCTAATTTTGTTGATTGGGTCTCCTCTCTTTAGTTAGTTTGGCAAGCAGTTTATCAACCTTATTTATCTTTTTGAAGAACCAACTCTGAGTTGCTTGGATTCTGTGTATTACTTTTGATTATCAATTTTGTTAATTTTGGCTCTGATCAGTTTTTATTTCCTGTCTTCTATTGAGTTTCAGGTTAGTTTGTTCTTTCTTTCCAAAAGCGTTGAGGTGGAGCATTACCTTACTTATTTGGAATCTCTCTATTTTCTTGATGTAAGCACTTAAACAATAGATTTTATTAAATATTTTTTTTCATACTGTCCCCCAAATTTTGATATATTATTGTTTTCATCTGTTTCTAAGAATTTCTTAAATTCTCTCATTTTTTCTTTGATCCATTCTTCATTTAAAAGAATATTGTTAAATCTTCATGTATTTATATTTTTATTGCTGTGGAATTCCTTTCATTTCATTATGATCTGATAGGATGGGGTTATATCAGATCTTTTGTATTTGCTAAGATTTACATTGTGGCCTAGAATGTTGTCTATTTTGGAAAAAGGTCCATGAGCTTCTGAGAATGTAAATAGAGCTGTGTTGGGGTTAAATATTCTGTGGATGTCTGTTAGGTCCCCTTGACTTACAGTATTATTTAGCTTGGATTCATCTTCATTGATTTGTGCTTTGATGCCCTGTCTATTGGTGATAGGGGTGTGCTGAAATTATCCAATATTATTGTATTAGGGTCTATATGGGAGTTAATATCAGCTAGTATTTTTTAAATGTAATTCTGTGCACTGACATTTGGGGCATATATATTTACTATCATTATATCTTCTTATTGAATCATTTTCTTTACTGGGATTAATGGCTTTCTTTGTCTCTTCTGATTAATTTTTTTTGAAATCTGCTTTGTCAGGTAGGAGAACAGTTACTCCTCCTTGTTTTTGGAGTCAGTTTATGAAGAATACTTTTTCGCATCCTTTTACCTTTAGCCAGTTGGTGTCTTTGCCTATGAGTCTCTTGTAAACAGCACATAGTCAGATCTTGTTTTTGATTTAACCCATGTCTTTTGTTTGGGGAGTTGAGTCCATTAACATTCCACATCAGTACAGACATGTGTCTGTGCATTCCTGCCATTTTGAATCGTTTGCTATATTTAATACTGTCTTACTCATTTAGTGGACCACTCTTCTTTTGGTCTTGCTCTATTTGGGAGACTTGGGATTTGTGTTTGGGTTCCTCTGTGTGCAGTTTATCTTGGAGTATTCCCCGTATTGCAGGCTTGGTGGTCATGAACTCTTTCAGTCTATTCTTGTCATGGACAGTTTTTATTTCCCTCTTGAATTTAAAACTGAGCTTTGATGGGCATAATAATCTTGGCTGGTATATCTCATTCCAGGCACTCCTTGATTTTAGGGTCTGAGCAGAGAAATCAGAAGTGAGCCTTATGGGTTTGCTTCTAAATGTGACCTGATATTTCTCTCTTTCAGATTTTAACATTCTTTCTTTATTTCTGTTAGACATTTTGATTATGATGTGTCTTGGAATACTTTTCTGGTTAAGTCAATAGGGAGTCCTACTGTATGCAAATGTTTATTTCAGTTCTGAAATGGGAAAAGTTTTCTATAACTATCTCACCGAAAATGTTCTTTATGCCTTTTGCCTGTATCTCCATATTCTCTTCTTGGGCAGTGATTCTCAGGTTTGGCCTCTGCATGTTGTGGCAGAGTTGCTGTATGTTCTGATCTGTTCTATTATTTTTCCACTTAATTGTATTCTGTGTACTCAAATTCATGTCTCCTGTTTTCAAAGCCTGAGGTTCTGTCTTCTAATACTGAAGGTTTATATTCTATGCTGTCAAATCTGTTGCAGATGCTTTTAAGTGAAGTTTTAATTTGATCCATTGTGTCTTTCCTTTCCAGGAATTCCAATTGGTTTCTATCCCACATTTCTATTTGCTCTCGTAATTCACTCCTTGGATCTTCTTTTGGTTCATTGAACATTTTAATACTCAGATTTTCATAATATTTCTCTGGAATGTCATCCACTTCTGTATCTGTGAGGTCCTTTGGTGGAGGGCTGTGACTTTGGTGGGGAGATCTCTTTGCCTGTTTCCTCAGGTTATAGAGGTTCAGGACTCGGGGGGTCACCGAGACGGAGGCCCCCTCCTTCTCCATGCTCCTGTACTTCAGGGGCAGTGTGACCCCGGGGAAGGGCGAGCCCCGCTTTCCCCAGGGTGCCGGCAGGGCTGCCACAGGGCGGCTTCACAGGAGCCAGTGGCCCTGCCCACGCCCAGAGGGCTTCCCTCCTGTGGGAGTTATTTTTGCCCTCACTGATTCCCTTCCCTTACTGCTCTGTGCCTGTGCGCGTCACCCTTCCTCTCTAATCCACCTTTCCTGCTTCCCTCCAGCCACAGGCTCCTTTATGCACCTGCTCAGCTGCAGCCCTTGGCCCCGCCCCCTGCCCTCGGCTCCGCCCCCTGCCCTCACTGCCTCCTGTGTTCCTCACCGTCCATTCCTGATTGGCAGGTATTTACATAGGGCTGAAGGTAGTACCTCATTGGTCAGGTCTCAACAGGAAAATGACATCTTCCCAGGCCTTTATCTTGGCAGCTGGGGACAGGAACTTTCCCAGGCAAGAGCAGCAAAGTTTAGCTTGTGGTCGACCAAGCTATCAGATTCCAGTTGTGAATTTTAGTCCCTTTAGCCACTTGTGACACTTTTTTCAGTTCTCCTTAAAGATCACACTGTGTTCCTTAGAGTCCCAAACTGGAAACACTCTAAAGGGCCATCAGCAGGAGAAAATAAATTATTTTTTTTAAGTTTTTACAGAATGGAATAACATTACAAAGCAATAAGAAAGCAAGACCCGTGGTGCACACGTCAACACGGATGAGTTTCACTTACATGATGCTATGAGAGTGAGTACCTAAAGCAATGCCAGATTGTTCATATGAACTTCAAAAATGAGCAAAACTAAGTGATGAGGACCTCCTTTAAATGTACACTTTAAGGACACTGCTATACATCAAATGTCACTGCACTTTATTGACACCATTGTATTTATGTATGTCAATAAAAACATTTTAAAAATGATCTTTGAACTAATGTTTTGCAAGATAAGTCCACAGGACAATAGAGCATGTGCAGCAGCAGAAGTGATACTGCAATAGGTACTCCTTGTAGCTGCATGACCATGTGGCATTCCAGATGTGCATGCTTACAGAACTCCAGTGGACCCATGATGCTTGGGAGTTGAGGGAAAACAGGTTACCAACGACTGAGTAAGATGGAGAAGCAGTGGCAGCCCAGCTTCAGGACACAAACTTGTCCCTCTGAACCAGAAATCTCTTCAAATGTAGAAAGAAGGTAGTGGGTTCCTAAGGACCACAAAGGAGTGAAGAACGCTATCATAGCCTGCCTTACCTGTGTCCAGTGTTAGCCACTTGGGAGGAAAACAATGACTGTGGAAGGAAAGAGGGGAAGGACACCCATAGTCCCTTTCCATTTCAGTTGCTTCTCACTTATCAGTAAATCAAAGGCAGAATATCAGTAGAAAGAAGTCAAGAAGTAAAATAAAAACTATTGAGTTAGTTTCATGCAGTGTTTCAACCATTTTGCTGAGAACATAACACACATGAATGTACAAGCCACAAAATAGAAACTGTACTTCAACAATTTTGCCTGAGTTAAAAGTTCTTGTGTTTGCACTTAAAACTAGATTTGCAGCATATAAAGATTTATGGTAAAATTTATGCTAAAAATTTAAGTATTGTTATTTTTTCATTACCCAGAACAACATCAAATGGCAAATAAAAATGGTAAGGCAATTTGATAGGAGAGAGACAGACAGGGACAGATAGACGGTCCATGACACAAAGGGAAAAGTTTTATATTTTGTGGCTTATAGCTTCATTTTAGTTCCTGCATTTTGATCAAGGAGCTAGTGTTTTCCTTTTGCACTGGGGCCCATGAACTGTAGCTGGCCCTGGACTCATCCTAGGTGGGAGATCAACTATCTTGGGACATCTCAAAAAGTCGTCCTGTTTTGAGAGTTAGATTTTGAAAGACACATTTACCTTTAAATTTGTTGCACATTGTTTTTTGAAATGCTTAGTTTGCTCAACTGTGTTAGTGGAATTTAAGAAAGGGCATTCTCCCTAGATAACAAATGGGGGACATGACCCTAGGGCCATGCCACAGTGCAATACAGGCAAAAAGGGCTTGGGGACCCCTTTCAACCCAGGGATTCTGACCTGGGAAGTCCTTCTGCAGACTTGGGGAAAGGAGACTGATGCCTTATGTTTATTTTAGTAAGAGGGGCCATTTGCACACATCCCAATACAAACAAGCAAAACACTTATTTGAAGGACCTAAAAGAATCTTGGAATACCCTGTGATGTTTATATCATCACCCAGCAAGCCAGACACTGGCCTTGGAGAAGAAGTGTCGGACTTCTTAGTCAAGAGGCTCATCAACGGCTGTCGTGACTGTTTGGAGAGTGTGGCAGAGCATTCACTCAGAACCACACTGCTTTCCTTCTGCACAAGTAAAGGGACAACGTAAAAACCACTCTAGGCCCAAATGGGAGTTGCTCAAGGAGGCTTAAAAGAAAGTAACTAAACACAGATAATGCTACAGTTGTAAAAGAACACAAAACACAGACAGCTGAAGGTTCTTATTTTAGCATCACATCAGCAAGAAGTTGCTCCAGCTGAAGTGACCCCAGTCTCTTGACTTTCTGTAAGTGGTCTCTGCTTCTCATGTCTCTGCAGTGACCAGCAGCATTGCAAAGATGGAATACCATGGTGGGAGGGGCAGGTAAACTCCCGTGACAGCTGTCCTTATTCCTGTGATATGCCTGCCTCTGTTGAGTATTCTGCTTGGGCTTAATAAGTGGTAGAAAACAGGCAACGCATAGAAACTGTATCATCCAACAAATTAAGATGCACAGGATCACAGCTGATGGAATCTGGACATTCTTTACGAGGCCATGTCCTCTGCTGCTTCCAGGATGCTGCCTGTTCTTGCTGGGAATGATATTCCTTCCCACCTAGACTGACTGACTTACTTACTCAACTATAATATTAGACAATGGTTGCTACAGGCCCCATCCTGACTTACTGGGGATATAGCACTGGAGAAGCCTTGGACCTCCTGGAGCTGACATTCCCTGAAATCCACATCCTCTCTGGAAGCACCATCTTCCCAAGGCATTTGTCTTCCTCTAGTTCCCTGGAAGAGCTCAGATTAACTTTTATCACTCTTCTGTGATGTTTAATGCTTCTTTATAGTTCTTTGCACAACTTCCTATTTACTTAATTATTTACACTGATGCAAACAGTCTGACTTTCCTGGTGAATGGCCACTTTACAAGGGCAGCGCTGTGTTGGTTCCACCCCGCTGCTGTATTTCTGAGCCTCTCGGCCTGTCATTGGCTGCCTCCGATGTTTGTGGATTGTGCTGGATTGCAGGCTTCCTGCTGAGAGTACTTGCATGTTTTTAAATACACTTTTAGCCAAAAGGTGGCACTGCAGGAAAATGAACCAAGCCAGAGACTAGCTGCCTGCAGCTGTGGATTCTGATCCACTGGTCCTAGTTATTGGCTAATGTGAACAGCTAGGAATAGAGAATTCCCCACCTCATACACACTCATGTGCTTACACACATCTGAAATCCCTTGAGAAGACCAATACAGGAAAATCACCTAGACTTACTAATACATTAACATTGCCATGATCATGGAAGAAATCCTGGTGGTGTGACTTACTGGCATTTTAATTAATCTGAAACGCGTGTTTATTAATAAATAAATATCTAAGAAGATATTTCTTATTTCATTGGTTACAGTTAAAGAAAAGTATTGCTATATTTTTTGTTTAGTAACTTGCTTTGAATTATTACTACATTTCACTGCAAAATTATTCCCCCAATTCCAGTTCCCTTCTGCAAAACTCTTCCCAGAATTTGATAGCCTCTCTGGACAAAATCATGTTAAAACCAGCAACCTCTTCAAAGATTTCAGGAGCAAATACACAGAAAGCAGATAGAAAACCCAAGATAAAAATCTGCCGTGATGTTGGTTATAAATAATGAACAGTGGTTTCCATACTTTACTGTTGCCACCTGGGTGCCTGCAGTGCCCAAGGCAAGTCAGATCTTCAACAGAGCAGCCTCCCCACAGATTCACTCTCTCTTCCTCCATGCATTTACATTAAAACAACACATAAAATTTTACATGTTCCTTTATTTTCATAGGTGTCATTTCTTATCAAGTTATGGATGTGTGTGCGTGTTTGTGTGTATGTGTTGGAAACATAAATATAATACAATTCATTTGAAATCAACATTTTGCTTTGTGATCTACCTTATAAATGAAATCCTGTCCAAGTCCTCCAAGCCTACAATCCAGTTGGGAAGTATCTTCCCATACACCATACACATCAGTGCATACACATCCGTTAGCTGACTTTTCAAAATTCTTAAACAGCAGACATGAAATCAGTGGTCCGCTTCAGATTTCTGATCCATATTGTAACACATACGTTATAGTTTAAACCACAGTATAAATCTAATGTAGAGCCAGCAGGATGTGATTTTTCATTGTCAATTACTCTGGCAAATATTGTGTAAGAATAACCACTTTAGCAGAAGTATAATGAGGGGCATCTTGCAAATTATCAAAAGTTGTCTAAGTCCTTACATTTTGGGGATCTTGTAAATATTACTGCTATATATCTTAAATTGATACATTCAAAAATTACAATCATAGAATAGATAGTTATCTCTTGGTAGCTATGGGTGATTGTTTCCAGGACCACCACTCCCACCCTACATACATGCCAAAAATCTGTGGATGCTCAAGTTTCTTATAGAAAACAGGACAGTATTTGCATTTAACCTATGCACATCCTCCTGAACACTTTAAATCATCTCTAGATTATTTATGATACCCAATACAATATAAACATTGTATATGACTCTACTATATTGTTCAGGGAAAATGACAAGTAAAGAAGTCTGAATATGTTTAGTATGGATGAGATTTGTTGTTTTAGTACTTTTGATCTGGAATCGGTTGAATCCATTGGTGTGGAGCTCACAGGTATGGAAGACCAACTTTGTCAGCAAAAGGAAAGGCTTCCATTTAGCTTCCAGATTCTCTTAAGTATAAAATCTCCAAACCATGTGGACCATAACAAAACTGATTTCCAAGTAAATGTGCCTTATAACATAAATAAAACTGAGTATAGATGGAACGTGGAAATGAATGTATCTAAAATGTTCTATTAGTACATACTAAGGCAGACATGTTGCCAGTGCTGGATGGCACCCTCCCTGAGCTGGCAAGAGGCCCACAGTCTCCACAGGCTGGGTGGCGCCCATGGATCTTGGCAGATCTCACTGGGGGAAGAAAACGCCAGGTTGACAAGCTTTATGTTCCCTGTGGGAGACACTGCTTTGTAAGGTTGCCATTTGGGAAATATCCATCCCTGAGATCTCTCAAAAGAAGATCTCAGAGTATCTGAGAGGATAATTGAGGATAATGGGACTAAAGATGATATGGGACTGAAAAAGATTATTAGCTCTGTATTGCCTTATTGAGCTGGATAGAGAAAATTAGCATATGGGACAAAGATGGCATTTCTGAATAACGTCGTCAATCAGTGCAGCACTAAAGCAAGTTCAGAAAAGGCAAAAGATAATAGGTGCAATGCAACTTGCACCAGGCATGAAGCGCCACATTCCTTGCAGCCAAAGACTTCAACACTTGGGAAAATGTCCACCACTCCTCTAGACCAGTTTCTGAACATACCTGAGGGGCCAGTGTATCCTTCTCGAAGTGTCACAGCAGGTAAAGCTTCAGCAGATCAGTTTCAAAAATGTAGAACCAGACCTTGTTTTCTGATAACAATGATAGTAGTCATAGTAATTATTATAGTAATAATAGCAGCCAGTATTTGCTGAAAAATCGCTATGTGCCAGGCATTTCTCAAAGGACTGTATATATGGTTTTCATCGGTTAGCACTCCATATTAGATAGGTTTGATTATTTCTTCCATTTCTAGATGAAAAAACTGAGGCACTAGTCAGTAATGATGCAAAGAAGTCATCATTTGACAGTGTAGATTCAGAGAGACATGGAGTAACTGGTATTTAATTCATTCTCTATGCTAAGCTGGTGGTCATGTACTTCAAAGGGCTATGTAAGTCAGCTTTCTGTTAATGTAATAAATAATTAAGAGAACTCAACTTAAAAAGAAAAAGGGTTTATTTTGGCTCACAGTTTTGGAGGGTTTAGTCCATGAGCAATAGTCTTGCTGCTTTGAGTCTGTGAAGGCAAAGTGTATGATGGCTGCAGAACATGGCGGAGGAAGGCAGTTCAACTCAGGGCTTGGTGTGAATTCAATGGCATTCTCCCCATGGCCAACTGTTGAAGCTCCCACAATATTTCTAGAGTCCCATGGGATGGGGAAACCATCTTTAAGTGTCTATAAGTGTACCCCCAAATAAGCCTTGGGAGACGCTTATCCCAAACAGCAGGTATTCACCCAATCAAAATGTGTACTCATGTGGCTGAGCATTGCAGGCACTTTGTCTTCTCACCAGAGCATTCTCTAGCTCTTTCAGAATTCATTCCCATCATGCTCAGATTGGGGATAAGTTTGCAGAGCAAGCAGAGCTCCTGAACACTGTTATCAGAACCCTGGTGGGCCAGTGGGGTCCTTCAAGACGGACCTGTGGAGACACCAGTCCTGCCCCTCAAGGTAGGCAAGACAGAGGAGAAAACAGCAGTTATAAACACAACACCACTGAAGGGCGATCAGAATAGAGGACAGAGACCAGGGAGTGGGAGAGGTGGAGGGAGGGGGAAGCAATGGGGAGGGATATTGGTCAAATTATGTTACATTATGTTCATGAACTACTATGTAGTGGCATAGCCCGTGGCTTGCACCACTGTAACGCACCAATAAAAAGATAAATAAAAAACTATGTCACTGGCTAATGACTGGTGTGCTCCAGTCAATCTGGTATGGAAACCAGAAGGCTGGATTTGGTCCGGCCATGTGGATGTTGGTATTGAAATCCAGGGGAATGTTTTCTGAGTTCTGATGTGTGAAAGAGGACTCTGGTTCTCTACCCTGGCTGCATACCTGAGAATCACATGAGAGCCTTAAAAAAATATAGGTGTGGGACCCCAGACCAGACCAGTGAAGTCAGGATTTCTGGGAGTGTGGAGTAGGAGCATTTGGATTTTCAAAAACTCCCCAGGTGACAGCAACATGTGGCTGGGATTGAACACTTTGTATTAAATATTGTCCAGACAACTGAAGTTCCTTGGAGAGTAGGCACTGGAAGTCTCAAAACTGGGATGGAGCTCTTGACATCTCTGGAACTGAAGGACTAGCTTGGTAGGCATGAGACAGGGCAAGCAGAGAGGATGCTTGGTCAGGTGCCCTGTTTGCTGGGATGGTTGTGTCTCCTCACCAGGCCTCCAGAATGGTAACTTTTGAAAAACTCTGGGCAGTCATTAAGCCTGGTAAGAACATGGAAGATATTCAGAGAAAACAATAGTCAATTAACAACACAGTATTATTTAAAACTGAGGAGTGTTTCTTCACCTTTTAGTTAGGACCCCAAAATGAATTATATCAGAGAGAGGGAAGGAGGGGGGGGGCAAGCACAAGCTCTGAACCTCAAAATTAGAGATGTATTTATGTCAGTGTTCTGTAAACTAAATATTTCTTATTCACATTCAGTAATTAGCTGCTAATTTAAAGCTCTGTCCTCTTCTCTGATCCCGCTATTAGACTTATGATGAGTTTGGGTTTAGAGGCTATTTAAGTTTCTTTTTTTAAAAAAAAAAATGTGTTTGGTGTTTTTGTTGTTGTTGTTGTTGTTGTAGATGGCAGCATGCCTTTATTTTATTTATTTATTTTTATGTGGTGCTAAGGATCAAACTCAGTGCTACAGCCTTAAGTTTCCTGAAAGTGGCAGCACACATAGGTGGACTAAGTTTCAGGGTATCTGCACAAGATTTAAACTATCTTGAGTCTTTATGAAAGAAGGAAGGAAGGAAGGAAGGAAGGAAGGAAGGAAGGAAGGAAGGGAGGGAGGGAGGGAGGGAGGGAGGGGAAGGAAGGAAGGAAGGGGGGGAGGAAGGAAGGGAGAAAAGGTAATGGATCACATTACAAAGTGCACTGTAGCTCCCAGAGAACTTGGGAGGGCATCTGAGTTCAAACCACATGCTTACTTTATGTCAAAAAATCAGTACCCACACAGGTAGTTGTTATGGTTAAGGAGTCAGGACAAAACCGTGGTTTGCATGCTTTTTTCATGGATCGACGGATCCCTCCTCTCCAACCAATGTAATCCCAGGTGCAAGTCCTGAATGGAGGTTAAATGCTCCCACCACTCCCTGGATGGAAATGCCAGTTCTCCCTGGTCCTCTCTACAAATCCTAAGATCCTCTGCCTCCTGGTCCTGGGATTCCCCTTGGCCCCAGCAGATCCCTAACTCTTGGATAATCTTAATACCAGGGAAGGGACAAATTCGAATCTCGCAGCTTCAGCTGATTTCTCTAGATGTTGTTTCGCAAATAAGCAAAGGGAGGTTTTTGAAATATTCTAGATGCCAACATACTCTCCTCTAGAGCTAGGACCAGCAAGAAACAAAGCCTAAGAGGAAAAAAAAAAGAGTTCCCCAAGATATACAAAGTGGATGCACATCTGAGTTTTTCTGTGCATTCTGGAGAAAGGCTAGCTAGGATTGGTCAGACCCCGTTCAGAGTTGAAACTTCTTTGGTTAGATACGGACAAAGTTTCTGGAAGTCCAGCCTTATTCTTCTTGTCAACGCAGGTGGATAGTTACTTGTGCGCTCATCACCACTGACTGCCCACAGAGTTAATCAAGCCCCTGGCTACTCTCCTGCAGGGCTTGTGCATTGTTCCTCTAGTATTGAGTGATTCCTGGGTTTGGGCAAGCTCCAGGCGCTCCGTGTGTACAGGATGCCTCGGTTCGCAACTAGAAACACAGTGCACGCAGAGATAGGGGTCTGAGGAGCCCGTAGCAACTCGCGGCGCGGAAGAAGGGGTGAGCCAACGAGCGAAGCCCACCTGGTTGGCAAGGCCAGGGCTTTCTCTGCGCGCCGGGTGCAGATGGAGTTCGCCCTTTGCGCGGGTGTACTGCGCCTGCTTAAAGAGTCGCTCAGGGGCGGTCCTGGCCGGCCAGCCCCGAGCCGCCTTCCCATTGGCGGGAGGACACGCCCGTCCAGGAGTGAGGGCTTCCAAAGTTTCATTGAAGGTGGAGAAGTGTGCGCCCGCCAGGGAGCCCTGGCTGCGCCGCGGCTAGGGCGAGGCTGCACCGCGGCGGGCAGGGGGCGCGCTGGGCATCCAGACGGCGTTTGAGTTTTCTTTTTAAAATTGAGACAGTGGAGGAGGGAATTGGCATCTGATCTACCCGTTTTGCGCTTTCCTGCCCACGCTCACAGGATTCCTTCAAGTGCGGGAGGGACTCGCAGCGCCACGGGCGGACAGATAACTGGAGCCCAGCGGTGTCGGGAATGGTCCTGTGCGCCTGGCTGCGCCCACCTGGGTCTCTCTGGCCCGAAGCTGGGGGGCGCAGAGGCTGAGCTGCACCACCACCCGGGATCCACAGCCTGCTGCTTGAGGCCGCGGGCTGTAGGAAGAGACTTGGGGTCCGCGGGGCAGCTTCGAGAGCCAGGCGCAGGGCGGCGCGCGGCAGCCTGCGTGGGCAGAGGGGCCGGGGCCGGGCAGCAGATACTCGTTGGCTTCAGAAGGGTTCTGCGCAAAAGGCTCCCCGGCCTCCCCTGAGCGACGCCCCGGGAGCCCGGCCAGAGGACTGCACTCCGTCTTCGCCCCCTTTCCGCACTGTTCCAGGCCCCTAGGACTCTCCCAAACTGTCCTCCTCCAGGGCCCCCGCCCCGGCTGCCACTGAAGAGGCCGCCGCCACCGGAACCTGAGTTCTACACTTAATGGGCCGGCCGCAAAGGGTCGGACGCCTGGCTAGGTGGCTGCCAAGAGCCTGGTGAGAGGCTGCCCAGAGCCCTGCGGGCAAGGGGCAGCTGAGAGCGCGTTGAGCGCGCCCTCAGGGCGGAAAGCCCGGAGGCCAGCGCAGAGGCAATGCCTGGGCGGCTTGCTGGTGGTAGGAGGCCCTAGGAGGGCATGGGCCTGGCGTCCCAGCCCTAGGGACCCTCGAGCCTCGCCCCTGCGCTGGGAGTCGCTGAACCGACGCGATGGCCTCGGAAGTGGTGTGCGGGCTGGTCTTCAGGTTGCTGCTGCCCATCTGTCTGGCAGTAGGTGAGTCTAGTGGGCTCCCCAAGGTTACTCGGGGACTGTGAGGAGGGCTTCTTAGTGGGGACTTCCTAGCAAAGTTTAGGGCACTAGTGCTCCTGGATTCGATTCCCAAAGCGTGGGCCAGGTGGCAACAGCGACAGCCTGGCTGTCCTTGTGTCACAGTAAGTCTCTCTCACTTCCCGCTCTGGGGCAAAGGACCGGTGTCTCCCTTCAACGTCCAGCTGCAGAGTCCGGGTGACAGAGATCTGCTGCAGGTGCTGGAGACCGTTGTGCTGAACCTAGCCACGCGTGGATTTTTTCTTTTTAATAAGCAGAGTACTGCCTGTGCGCAGAGGATGCAAGTCGCCTGGAAGGCGGCAGTGACTCCCTGGTAGGAACCTGAGCTTAGACCTGAGGCCCCCTCCTCCAGGATGTCCTGGGACAGGCAGCACACGGTGCTCCATCCAGACCACAGACCACCAGGGGCCATCTCTTCCCTACCCCATATCCTAGTCACCCTGTAGGGAGAAGTGAAAGATCCAATGGAGTTTTTTGTTTGTTTGTTTGTTTGTTTTTAAGAAAAACAGGGACTAGGCACCCCGGGAAAGCCCCTTTTACAAGGGAAGTGTTGGATGCTGGGGCTGAGAACCTATCTAGTCCTGCCCTCCCTCTCTGGGCACTTAGAGGGTTGGAAGCAGGCTTGGAACTCCTTGGGACTGGCGGGGTGAAGACCCGGCCACTGAGAGCCTCAGGGATGCCCAGAGGAGTGCCTCACTATTCTACAGGCTGGCAGGGTGTTGAAAGGATGTAGGCGTTGGTCTAAGGACCAGCCAATGTCTAGTCATGAGGGAGTTTCTGAATTTCTTCTCAAATCCTGCATGTTATGCTGAATCCCACTCCTAAGACTGATAATGGGGCCATGGGACTGTGCTTGGCTTTTCCTCTTCCCACTCCAGAGCTAGAGAATAGAACACTTTACCAAGTAGCAATTGTGTTTACAAAGAGAGGGTGGTCTTTGCACAAAAGGCCACCTTTGTGCCCCTTGCCAGAGGTTAATGACTCGAAATCACACCTGTGTTAAATGTTTTCTTTGTTCAAGAGTATGAAATCCCGATGCAAGCCATCGACAGGATATTGTAGTGGAGTACTAATTAACACCTTTAGATAGCAAAGTGTCTGGGAGACTTGAGCAGGAGAACCCTCCACGGAAAATCCAGCTTGGGCAGCAGGAGGGACTCCTATGGGGTTTGCTGGCCTCATCCTCAAAACTGCATTTCAAGTTTCAAGGCAGGACCATTTTCCAGGGATCTTTGTTGTCAACAAACTCACATACAGGAGGAGCTCATCTTCAGTGAAACTGACTTGGAGGTTGGTTTGGGAAAGGTTCTCTAGGCACTTTCAGCACAGTGGGTGTCTCTGTTTGGCAGTCACCTCTGCATCTGGAGCCTGGCAGAGTGCCTGGCACATTTAGTATTTGCTGATTGGAAGCTAGAGCCTGAGTTAAGGAGGGGCTTTTAGAGAGAGGGCCGACTTGTGGCCAAAGCTGACCAGAAGGGGTCCTCAGGAGTGGCTCTGGGGTCAGAAGCTGCTCCCTCCCCTCTCTGACCTACCATCTCCTCTTTGTTCCCCTCCTCCCTCTCCCTGGGCACTTGCTGGGTTCTGTGACTGTTAGAAGAATAAAACGTGGTCATCTGCAGCCAGTTCGGTCCATTCTGTCAAATGAGAGCTGGAATGACCTGTTGATTGCCTGTGACCTCTGCCTAAGCATTGGCTCCTATTGTACATCTTGCTTGTCCCTCATCTGGGAGCCCAATTAACCTGACTAACCTGGGGTTTTCCACTCCCAGAGGCCCTTTACCAGGATTGTTGCTCTGGCACAGAGTGGGAGGTACAAAGCCCTGGGCGGAGGCCCCAGAGCTTCCAGAGCCCCCAGGGGAGGCAGAATAGGGGCTGCTGCCCGCGGTCTGGGGTCATCCTCCTGGCCTCTTGCCTCATCCCGCCTCTTCCATGGCACCCACCCACCATGGAGGAGTCACCTCCTGCCCGCCTGAGCCCGCAGGTTGTGGGCTTTAGATGTGACTCCACCTTGAGCCCCGGGCTTTCTTGGTAGAAGCAGGGCTCCCAGGCGCCAGGATAGTAGCCCCACCCCCTCTGTTTCCTGGACCACAGAGTCAGCCCAGGGGATGTTGCAGCCTTAACATGGTCTGCTCCTTCCTGCTTGCTCACACTTCTCTGTGGGAGGGCGTGTGTTCATGTGTATGTATGAGTGTAAGAGTGTATGTGTGTGTGCATTTGAGTGAGCTTGTGTTTGAGTATAAGTGTGTGAGTCTGTGTGTGTGAGCATGTGTGGGGAGTGTTATGAGTGTGTGAGAGATGTTATGGATATGTGGTGTGTTGTTTTTTGTGTGTGAGATGTTATGAGTGGGAGTGTGTGGGGATGTTTTGAGTGTGTGTGGTGTGGAGCCTAGTGGTGTCCCCAGCTCAGCCTAGAGCCTGTTGTTTCCCCAGGAGCCTGCAAGGCGTGGGTTCAGGGAGAGCAGGGGCTGGCTGCCCCAGGAAGGCGGAGGAGGAGAGCATCTGGGGATGCGGCCCTAAATCTCCACTGGACTTTCGCTACTACCTGGAAGACAACCCACACCTGGAAGGCTAATGGTGCCTTCCAATGGCTGAGCTTCAACAGGGTGGTGGCTGCCACCTTGATTCTCTTCTTGAGGAAGTGGAGATTTCAAGGTTATTGAAGGGTTTTCTGATCTATCTACTCTCAGGGGGCTGCTAAATCAAGCATGCAGCTTTCTTAACATCCTGGGCAGGGAGTGCAGCAATCTGCTTGCCCTTAGAATGGATCTCACACCTTCCCCATCTATTCTGACCTTGGGCAAGGCAGCCTTCAAAGTCAAGCCCTGGCAGAATCCTGCGGCTGGCTTCCCTTTAAACCCCCATTTCTGTAGCACTGAGGTGGAAGCCTCCGCCCTCATGTCTTCACCTAATGATGGGGGTGAGAACCAACTGTCTTGTGTTTAATCTGTTGCTAATTTTTTTCCCCTGTGAAAGAAATGAAAGGGCAGTGATAAGTGATACCAGGGCTCTTCTATGCAGGTGTTATCTGATTCTTGAGTGTTAAAAGCAGACAAAACCATAACAGAACGTGGTGTTCATCATCCAAAATGAACATGTGCTGACAGATGTGCCTATATCTATAGCCACCACAGATTTGAATATCTCCAAAAGACCTGTGACTTCTTGGTGGCCCTCAGAGTTTTCCTTATGCATAATATATGAAAATGGCAAAAACCTTCTGTAATATCATGCAGCCTTTCATAGTGATAGCAGTAAAATGGTCTTTGTTGAGCACTTTGTTTTCCCACCCATCTTTAAGTACATGACTGAGTTTGTTCCAAGGTTAGGAGGGACTAGGGATATTTTGATCACTGGCTCCAACCGGTTTATTCCATCTTGCCTAGGGTTGCTTGGAGTTCCCCAAGGTCTTGTCCAAAGAGCCAGCATACTCACATTCAGGGAGGGGAGAGAAGGGCGGACACTGGACTTGGACAGTACCAAGGGAGAACAGAGGACAGAGACCCAGGTAGCTCCCCACCCCAGCTCCTGCTCCCCCTAAATGGAGGGTGAGAGGTTAGGAAAGAGCAGAGAAATAAAGGGCTGCATAGCTTACAGTGTTCCCAGGAAAAATTATACTTGGAAAATATTGCAATTCTAGGAATATTCTTTAAAATTCCCTTTGGAAATAGCTGCATTAAAATCATAGTAAAAATATGTGGTCACTTTTGAAATATGTCTAGGTCTAGCTCTCTAAACACAATTTCTTTCTATAGTATATTTATTTTCTCTATGTAGCAGATATCTTCTTCTTCTCCTTCTCCTTCTCCGTCTTCTTCTTTTTATACCAGGGATGGAACCCAGGGGCACTTAACCACTGAGCCACATCCCCAACATTTTTATTTTTTATTTTGAGACAGGGGTCTCGCTTAGTTGCTGAGCCAGGCTTTGAATTCATGATCCTCTGCCTCAGCCTTCAGAGCTGCTGGGAATTCAGAGGTGCGCCACTGCACCTGGCTTCCATATGTAATTTTGAAGTCCCACTTAAACACAGTTCAAGACTCACAAATGAAGCTAATTTGAATCTAATCAGCATGGATTTTTCTTGATCAGTGTTAGTCTGGCTTGCTGCTGCCACCTTGCTCAGTGGTTCCAGCTGCTGAAGGATCCCTGGAAAGCACTTAAAGTAACTTTGCTTTTAGCCACACCTTCTCGGCCTTGTAGAAGTAGATACTATGTCCCACTCTCAAAAATAACTGAAAGGATGGAAATAACTGAATGGATTTGACATTTATAGCATGCAGAAGTTTTCTGATTATGACCTGCTTTTTTGAATTCTTTGCACACTATCCAGCATGAAACCAGGATATTATTATGTTGAACGTGTTTAGACTCTTGTATGTGAATTTGCAAATACTAAAAACATTTTGTTAAAGCAGAAGCAGATCTGGTCTGTGTTGTTTCTGCCAGTTAGTATTTGGGCCTTCTGGTTTCATTCCACTAGTTATCTGAGGGTGAAGACTTTTCAAAGACTAACTGATTTCTTAGAAAGTTAATGGTTTTGGGACCCAGTCTGAGATGATTGCCCCCCTCATAGTTTTCCAACTCTGAGCTCCACAGCCTACTTCAGGTTCAATGGGGACAACACAAAGCACACCGTGTCCCCTGCAGCCTCCTCTGCCCGCTCAGGCCTTCTGAGTGGAGTGGACAAACCATTTTCAACACCTTCACCTGCACGTTTGCCAGGAGCCTGTCGATGCCCCTGCCCTCTAGGGCAGGCCCTTTCCAACCAGGAACCGCCTTCAGAGCCGTCCCTCTAGGTTCATTCTGCTCTTTCTTCTTGGCCCACCAGGGAGCCGTGGCTTCCCCTCTGGGTCCCAGAGCAGGGAGAGTCTCAGGTCTCCTTCTTGGCTCCTTTCTACCTTTGCTGTGTGTGAAGCCCAGGGTGCTTTCCTGTGCTTGGAGCTCTCCAGGAATTTCTTCAGCAAAGGGGCCTGGGCTTCTTTGAGGGCTTGAGTGCTTTTCAGCCTGAACCTCATTCAAAGCAGGCAGTCTCCTGTTGCCTTTCTCCTTAGGCCCACCACCGGGCCAGTGGCCTACCAGCTGGTATTCCTGTCTTGGCAGCAGATGGGCTCTTTCCTTTTACTGACAAATGGTTCTAAACAGAGGTGGGTCTTGTGTTCCTGAGTTCTCTTGTCAATATGCGTTCCTCAGGGCATGAGGCAGATAAGACCAACATGAAGTGAAGGTGTAGACAGTCAAGTTGGTGCGCTTGCCATGCTCCAGGAGACACCCCAGGGATGTAGTCCTTACTCTGCCATCTTGCAGGACATGCTCAAGGCAGCCTGACATTAGGTCCATATCAAGCTGAAGGATGCAGGAAGCAAATGCAGGAAGGACCCTTCTTTCCACTATGTAAGGCTGCAACTTGGTAGTTGCATGAGTGTGCTAACTAGCTAATGTGTGCTAGTGTGCAATAAATAGCAGCTTTTATTCTTGCAGTCTGATGCTAAGCAATTATGTTAGTTGGGTCGAATTTATGGGCTAGTTTGAGGGCCTGTCTATCAAGAGCAGCCCCTTCCCATGGGCAGAGAGTTCAGAGTCACAGTCAGTGTAAGTGGTGCTTTGAGACACTGTTGAAGGCTGAGGATGACCCTGTCTTGTTCCCTCCCCACAGTGAGACACATTGGAAGGTGTCTGTGCCATTGCTCATTTTTATCTTTGAAATAATGTGACAACTGTGACATCTTAATTTCCCTTGCCTAGCAATAGGGTGCTTTGTTCACACTCCTTACAAAATTCTCTTCTTAGTTCTTCCCTTCTCTGTGTCTACAAGTTCAGGAACTCTGTATAAGGGGCTTCTTGTTGCTATCCCCAGCACTAAATGACTTCCTAACATAGGGCAGCCATTTGAAAAAATGCCGGTTTTGAATTGTAGGTTTTTCTATTGTGCCTGATTACTGTATAAGGGCTGAGCACTGAACACATATTTTCCAATTGATTAATTAAAATATTCATTGGCTAAATTTCTTTCTCTTGACCATCTCAGAAATTTGAACCTAGAGTTAAGGTCTAACTTCCTATAGCTGTTGGTTTCTAAGTCTTTGAATATAAAATTCATAACAGCGTGTAACACTCTCCCTGACTTTCATAAATGAGCATTTTATCAGTATTGCAATTAATGCATTTTACTTGCTTTGCAGTGAAGAGAGAAGGAAAAAACCCATTTGACAATGTAAAGTTTGACCGGAGCATCATCCTTGAAGTGCATATTATTTTTTAAAATGTTTTCAGCTCTTCTGGAACCACACAAATCGATCTGTTTTCTCTTGTGGTCAAATCCTCTAGGTCAGCAATTTTGGCCACAGATTCAGTAAAGGAGGAAGAACACAGAGCCTTAACAAGATGGCGATTCAGAACCAGAGTGCCATGGAGTGTGCACATTGAGTTATCACACCCTTCCCTTCTCTGTCCCCACTGTACCTGTGTGCCAGCTGTGTTGGGCTTGGCATTGCTGCAGGAACATGGACCCTTGTTAGAAATACAGGCAGTGAAGAATCTGGGAAGGACCCTGGTCTGCAGGTCTAATGAGAAAGTCTGGATCCTGTTTATAATACACTCATTACTCTACCAAGTCACGGAAACTCTCCATTCTTCAATTACATCATCTATATAATGAGATGTTCAAAGCTAAGAAATACTTTCATGGTTTAACAGGGTTATTTCTGCACCCGCATTTTTTAATGTGAGAAAGGTATGACCACAAACCACCATTTCATAGCCAGCATTTTTACATCTAACTTTTCTAGTCTCTAATACCCATCCAACTTATGTGGCTAAAGACTTGCTTCAAAGGAAGGTGAGGGACTGCTAAGTAAAATAGCTTTTTGTCCCATTAGCTGTGGGAGTGCAGATGTCACACAGAGCTGGTCATGGGGACAGACATTCTGGTCTAGGCTTTGCAGCTCTTCCCTCACCTGCTCTGCGTTCAGACGTGGAAGATACCTCACCTCGCCAGTGACAGCAACAGGAGCAACAAGAGGCATGATTGCATTTGGTCTCTGCAGAAGTAAAGGACTTGGAGTGCCCAGCTTGTGCTCAGTCATGCCTGTGAAGAAAACCAAGCCACAGTGTGGGGTAGCTGAGGCTGCATGGTCTTGTAGAAATACAGAGTTATCTAAATAAGATTTGAGTCAGGAAAATAAATTTTGAGTAATACACTGAATTTAATCAGCATGACATTACAATGACATTGTAGACCTTGGGCGAACTTAGCTAGATAATTCCATTATTCATGAAAGAAAGGGGAGGCTGCTCAGAATCCTTAGATGCCCATAGAAAGGGGTCCCAGGGGAGGCCCCGTGTAGGTGTGCTGCAGGGCCTCAGCACCAGCTACAGAGTGTGAGCTTCCTGCATTCAAAGCCCTCCACCCTCCTCCTCCTCTTTCAGACTAAAAATCAGAGCTGGTTCACACCCACTAGGCTAATTCTGACTTATGTTGGTCCTGGGGTCAGTCTCGCTGGTAAGCACTGGAATGTTCTCTGCTAAAGCCAGGCGTGCTACCTGCATGCCAGACAGGCTTGCTGTGGCTCCAGGCTTTTGATCACCCATCTTCAGCCAGGAGAGAGGACTAGAGTCAGGTTACAAGGCTTTGGGAAGAGGGAGAGTCATTCTGTGGGATTTGTGTCTTGTGAGCCAGTGTTTTCCAGAAGCCTCCAACTACCTAGAATTTTTCATTAACAGCCACAAACAACCTTCAGCAGTAGTTTCAAAGCCTTCTGGGCTTTGCTTGTGCATCTCTTTAGGGCTTACTGCAGTATCCATCCCTAGGGGCACTGCCGGACCACCAGCTCGTTTTCTGGATTCAGCTCAGATAACTCTGGGCTGTTCTCCCACGTTAGAACCCCCTGCATGTTATGCCAGTCTCTCACCTGGGGCTACTGTAAAGGATGCCAGGTAGTCCTCAAAGGCATGTCTTAAAATAGTATAAAAGAATATTTTTAGCAATTATTTCTAGAAAATAAAGGCATATCTTCCCCCAAATTATTCAGAAGGGAACAAATTGCAGATATGATCTTAGCTTATGGTATGGATTGGTCATTTGTTCCAATATGTTCCTTCTCGGGTGTTAACTCTCTTCCTAGAATGCAAATTTCAAATGTAATGCTGATCTTTCCAGGGCAGAGCAGTGTGCTGCTCAGGCAACCTGTCTGGGCTACTTGAGTAACAGGAGCCACACTGTCATGTTCCATAGATTAGAACATGCAAGGAGAACATTCTCTTTACTAGAACACTTTTGAGGTGTGGCTTGGATAGTCCACTGCTGATTGTTTCCTTCAGTCTGTTTTAAAAAAATCATCCTCTGTCTGGTTTTGGTCAAGTTTTTCCTGCTCCTCTCATGGGATCCATGTGCATTTTCCAGCATCTGTCAAAATTCATGCAGTCACCTAAAACAATATGCGTGCCCCTCTTTTGCTATCTTAAAACAGGCTGTTCTTTACTCCGAAGACCAGTGGAAACCCATGTCTGTTTCTTGATTGCTCTCTGTCTTTGTAGGCATTGATGCTTTCTAGGCTTCTTTTCTGGCTATTGCTCAAGGGGAATTTGACCTTTTTTAAATTTTTAATTTTTTAAATATTTATTTTTTAGGTGTACATGGAATTTTACCATTTTTACAAATCTTATTGTGAAGGTCTCCAGGTATCTCTGTAGTTCCCGTCTTCAGACTCCTGGGTCAGTGGTTGGCACTATTCCTATCTTGGTTCCTAATAGAAACAGAAGAAAAAGGCTTTGTTTTGTATGCCTTGTTTTTTCTTTCTCCTTCACAATTAAACAATATAAGGAGAGGGATTTAAAGAGTGGTTGAGGAGGTACCCTGGAGTCTGCAGCTCGGAGCTGAGGCCCTAAAGGATTTTGTGTTCTCCATTCCCCACCAAGTCATTGTTCATGGGCTCTTTGAATTTATGATGCAATTCCTATTGGGAAACATTTTTATTTTGCGAAGACTTTCAATGTCTTAAGTCAGCATTTTGTGTCAGCGAGAGATTAAGAAACTTACATGATTAGGTATTTGTGAGAAGTGCCAGCTAAATAAATCAGATGTTCTGCACAGCAAGGCTGGTCAGAGGCTTGTGTCTGCTGCAGTTGTGAATCTCTCTGAAAGAGTTTGAGGTGTGCTTCCCTGTCCCACTGCTGGACTCCTGCTCCCTCCTATGGCGCTCATGTACTCGCTCCTTGATCTGATGAGGAGTCTTTCCCTGGACCTCAGCTTGCACATGGCCCACTCAGGGCTGTGCTTGCATACCACCCAGGCAACCGTGCTCACTCACGGCACTGCTTCTGTCCTTCTCCCCCATGCTGGTTCTGTCTCACTTCTTTCATGCCAATGCATGCTTATTTATCACTTTCTGACTCCCATTCCCTCTGATGTCCTAAGACGGAAGCATCTGAGCCCAGAAGAGAAGAACCTGTTCCCTGCTATCTCCCAGCTCTGCCCTGAGTATCTCAGGTGGGGCCTGGCCTACGGGAAGAAGGCACACACTCAGCACTGGCCTTAAATGACAACCCAATTGCCATGTTCTTTCATTCCTCCATTCAATTAAGTCTCAGTTACCCTTCTGTAAAACAGAGGGAATAATATTGCCTACCTTATAGGATCACTGGGGAGGCTAACCAAAATTGTTCTGGGGCCAGGGGAGAAGCTCAGTGGTAGAAAGCATGAGGTCCTAGGTTTGATTCTCAGCACCACAAAAATATAAAAATAAAAATTAATGCCCTTAACACGTTGTTAAACACTAGGTAGCATTTATTAAGCACTTAATATAAAAAATTATTGTGATGGTGATCTTTTATTGCTTTATCCATCAATTTTGGTCAATCAATGTGGCTAGATTCTGACAATGCGAAAAAAATGTGTAAGGCTTGTTCTCTGCTTCTGAGATTCCTTTAAGACCTAAGGTAGCCCAGGGTCTCCACTGAAGTCTGAATGGAAAGTTGCAGATGGTGTCCATCAGGTCTCTGCCTTCTGTCCTTCAGTACTTTGAATGATCTCGGAGGTGGTGGAGAAACTGGTCTTTGCAGAGGGAGGAAGAGCTCCTGGTGAGCCAATAGTGGCTCTTTCCCAGGCCCAGGGCACAGTAAGCTGAGAGTCAGTCTGGAGCAATGCAATGAGGTGTGTCCTGAATTGAGGACCAGAAGATGGAGGGGAGTCCTGCTGGACCAGTTAGAGGCCACCCTTTGCCATCAAAACCCACTTTCAGAAATGATCAGCAAACAAAACTGTGACCGAAAATTTTTTTTAAAAAATATGTTGATTCTTCTGGTAATATGTTTAAATAGGGGACAATCTTTAAAGCAAACTGTGCATGGAGTTGTTTGGGCCAGTTCTCTGTGCTGTTGGCCTTTGGTGGACACAGAATGAAGGAGCGGACTGGTCTCTATCTAGCCCCGATGTCCTAACCATTTGGCTGCTAGATTTAACATCAGTCTGGGGGCTGCAGGTGTGAGTGGTAGAGCACCTGCCTGGCATGCGCAAGGGCCTGGGCTCTATCTCCAGCACCAATTTTTAAAAAGCAATAAAAGAACTCTAATTTAGACCCAGGAGTACCTATTGGCTGAAGATGACTGTCGTTGGGGAATAGCTACAGTCACTACACAGACTTGAACGCCACCCTAGCTATGTGCCTCTTGTCTGTTGGTCTTTCTGTGGCTATATTTCCTCCACAGTGTACACTGTAACTGCCCTGGAAGCCCATGAATCGGTGATGGAATGGCTCTCCTATATTTCTCTTGCCTTATCTTGGACATGCCTAGCCACTTCATGCAATCAAGTCGATGAAAGCCAAGGTTGGCAGGGACATCTAAACACTCTGGAAAAATTGGCACTGTTCAAAGAGAGAGTACAAAATTACTTCAGCCAGAGATATACTGTCCTATCTTGGGCCAGAATCTCTTTCTGGCACAGTGCTTCTCAATCCTGACTTTGAAGACGCACTGTCTGTCTGTCTGTCTGTCTGTCTGTCTGTCTCTCTCTCTCTCTCTCTCTCTCTCTCTCTCTCTCTCTCTCTCTCGTTCATTATGGTTACAGCAGGACTTTATAAATACCAGGACGCTCTTCCCTGAAGGTTCGTCCTTCATTTACAATGGAGTGCGTCTTGATTTCCTCAGACAGATTGAGGAAACAATTCAACAGCTTTATGAAGTGCACCATCTTCAGTGTTACACAGGCGTTCTGTCAGCTGAACAGAGTTCCCCAACTGTGCTGTGACAGCAGTGGCTCATTTCCTCCCTCAAGCATCTTGAGACAGAGCTGGGTTTTAAAGTCGCTGAAAGGCCGCATTCAGCTTTGTGAATTCTGTAACAACACTGAGCACTTAAAGACGATGCCCTTTATGTGTTGGGCACGTTGCAGATTATAACATGTTCACATGTTTTTTGCATGGTAAGCTCAAGAGTGCTAGGATTGTGGTTTTCTTGTTTTGTAGGATACTGCATCCCCTCTTAGATGCCTGGCACATGGGGGGTATGCACATACTATATTAGTGTGTGTATATATGGGGTGGGTGGGTGTCTCATTTAATAGCTGCAAATGCTCTGCAGAACAGAAACTACTCTTGAATTTACAAGGTAAGGGTGGAATGAAGAAATAGATTTCTCACAACAACAACAGAAATTCAGAAAAATTAAGTGACATTTATTTATTTGATGGGTCAGTTATCAGACAGGTGGTGGACTAGAACCTGGACATCAGATACTCAATTTTCATCTAGTATACTTTTAGCAACACAAATGCTTTTCTCAAGTATTGGTATTTGTAAATGCTCCTAATCTGAGTGTGTATTTAGAGGAAGCGTTTTGCTTTTTAGATAACATTTGTCGAATATCTTAGTGATGGCATTCATTATCATTTGCACCTGCTGAGGAGAAGGCTACAGAAAGATTCCCTGGCTAATTGTTTATAGTGAGACCACCAGAAGTTGGACCTTAATATTATCTGTCTACTGAGGGTTTGCAAATGCCTGCGTGAGATGGGAAGAAGATCTTTGGTTTGGTGCGTGAACTTGTGATGGTGCTTATATGTTCCGTGGACATCATAGCTAGGCTTCCTGGGAACAGAACAAGGAGGACTTACCTGCAGATTAAAGGGAGGTTGAAGTCACTGGTATTTTGGTCATGAGAACAGGTGCAAAGATGCCCACTCATTGCTGGATTTGAGTCTGGGCTAGAGATCATGTCCACTGCTGGCCTACCTGTGGGATCATGGAAGACTTTAACCTGTAAAACCTTTTGGAATTCCAATGAAAGTCTGGCCAAGAGGTAATTGGGAATGTCGGGGAATGCAAGCAGCTAATGAACAGAGTGAATTCTTCAGATATGTGAAAGTGAAAAAACACTCCATCAACTTTATTGATTAATGGAAAATAGAGTTGATATGAGTTTTGTATTTTTAATATAATTTTATATTTCTTCACAAGGTGACTTGTTCAAACTGAATGGGATTTAATTGGCATATATTTGAACTTTTTAAAATGTACATTTAGGAAGAGGAAACACATATTCTCTCTGACTACAGGTTACAAAGCTACAGACTCTCTAGGAAACGTAGTCAGGCATTCGACTCTCACATCCTCAGAATCCTGTTTCTAAGATTATGAAAATGTGTCTATAGATTTAGATAACTAGAATTTCCATATATTGATGAAACTTTGGTGCTTTCTTTTTTAAAAATTTTATTCTCAAGGCCTTAAGTCCTTGGATCAGCGTCTTTCAGGCAGTGGTGGGTGGAATCAGTTGGTTTTTTTGCTGACTCAGACACGCCCTGGCCCTTTGCTTTGGCATGGTGAGGTGCTGTGTGCACAGCAGGTGCCCCCTGAGACCTGGGGTCAGGAAGGGGGGATGCATTCATCCTGTTGAAATGTGGACATGCCCAGCTTCCCTTGGGAGGTGAGGAATGCACAGCAGATGATTTAGCCAAGATGTAAGTCAACAAAACATATCTTTTCAAGGAGAACCTACTTTGTGGCAAATATTTTTCAATGAAGAGACTTCTCTTCAGCTTGCACATGGCTCGTGGTGATATGACCTTGCAGGTGCTTTGTGACATATGTGAAGTGTAACATAGGGCAGTGGCCTATTGATCTTCTCTGGTAGGCCATCTCTGTCGTCATTGTAACCATGGATGGTTCTGGAGTGCTGATTGGCACTTGGACTTCGAGGCAACCACTTTGTTGAGGGCATTTGGGGCTCTATGTAGTGTTGATTGGTGCCGTTGGGTTCAATTTGATTATCTTGAGGGTAACCGTTAAAATGATGATACAGAGGTAAACTGACCTCTCAAGCTTGTCTTTGGAAACGAAATCCACTACAAGATCATGAAGCATCCAGTAGTCACTAATTCTAAGTGGCGGTTGATTTTTCATTGCTTTTGTATTTACACAATTATTTATTTGCTTTAAGAAACTCTGAGTCGAGTAGCTTAGTACATTTAAGCCATAGAGAGGAAAGTGGCTTTGAAGAGTTGCCTCTCACATCCTTTCCCTCCTGTGCTGTGGCTGGACTTGACAGGAGGTAACATTTAGATGTATTTGTATCAGAGCATTGGGCTACATGCAAGTGAGCCAAGTTTGCCTTTATGCTCAAGAACCCAGTTTTGTGGCTTGTCCCTGCTCTCAACCCGGCTGGCTGCTGGGTAACATTTCACTGTGCTAATGTAACCCATAGGGGTCAAAGCAGCTGTTAGCAGAGCAAGTCATATAAGTCATGGTTCTTTTGAAGAATAATTAGGAAAAGACAGAAGTTGATGCTTTCTAAATGGAATCACAAAAACCTGGTTTTATTTTTAATCAAATACAAATATTGTTCTGTTGTTTTTTTTCCCTTCACACAAAGAACTATTCTTTCCCCCCTTTTTAGCATTATTATAATTCAGCGAAATTGTCGATTATTCCAACTTCATCCTGCCAACCAATTTATCACCTTTTAGAGATTCTACCAACAAACTGCAACTATGTAACTACAGGACACAGGTGTCTCCCAGGGTGGCTTTTCTATATTCCATATATTCTCAAGATAGATAATTGGAAATTCTTGCTTGAGTCTAACTGCCTGTGATCACAACCAAGATATTACTTGAACTGTATGATCTTTGTCAGGCTCCTGCTATTCTTGGTATGATTAACCTGATCTGATGGATCAATGATTTTTATTTGACCAACTCATTCATTGCAAAACTCATAATTAAACAATGTATGTTTTTTAGTTATTTAACCTTAAGAAATTATTTTACAATAAAATCAGGGCTTGTGCGAAATTTCTCATACTTTTTGTTTCTTCCCCCTCCTTTTACTTTCTTTTAACATTATTTTGTTCTCAAACATTTGGCACTGGGGTGGCATTTAAATGCGCCCCACAGGTCAGGTGCAATCGATTGTGCTTTCCTGTGTTGTTTAATGGCCTGATGCCCTTTGGAAGAGCCTGTTCTTCTCAGGGCTAATGGGAAGGGAAGGGTGGTAGCACATCTCAGAGTCCTGTCTCCTGGCATCTCAGTCAGTCCTCCAGTGGGATAAGAAAAGAAGCAGGTGTGCAGGAAGGTCTGGCCTGGGACAGCACAGGCATCTCTGGCCCTCCTGGTGAAGCACTGGAGAGTGAGATGCACCCATGGGGGCTGGATCTTCACTCTAGCTGGGCTTCAGCTACACCTATTTACATGACAATAGCACCCCAAGAAGTCATTTACACAAGTACAAGGAGAGGCAGTGACCCTAACCAAGGTAAAAATAATGTCCTTGCTGTGGACTGTGTCAAGAAGTTTGCAAGGACTGAAGGAAATATAAAAATTGTCACATGCATGCCGACAACATAAAGTTTTAGCCATCTAACTAGTAAACAAACAGGAAGCGCAGTGTTCTCAGTCAGAGAGTTAGAAGCCAGGATGCTGATCTTTCAATGCAGCCACTGTGTCCTTTGGCTCCACAGCAGCTGCCCTGGAACAAGAACATCTTAGAGGAATTCCATCCAGGGAGGCAGAGGCACCTGCTGCACAGCCCTGTCAGACCCCTTGATGCTCCTGATAAAGATGACACCTCAGAACACCCTCTGCTCAACAGCTCCCGAAATCCAGCCTTTAATTTTTAATTTTTTTTTAATTTTGGTACTGGGGATTAAACCCAGGGGCACTTAAACACTGAGCCAAGTTCCCGGCCCTTTTTATTTTGTATTGTGAGACAGGTTCTTGCTAAGTTGCTAGGGCATGGTTAAGTTGCTGAGGCTGGCCTCGAACTTGGGATCCTCATGCCTCATCCTCCTAAGTCACTGGAATTGCAGGTGTGCACCACCAGATCTGGCAACCCCAACCTTTTAAAAATGCTGCTTGTACCTTTCAAGTCAATACCACATTTTTATCCCATATGCAAACATTCAAGAGCAAATTTTCTGACCATCTCAATTTGGGAACTTTAAGATTTACTGATGTAGAAATAAGTAAAATTTAGGGAAAACTTTTTTTGGGGGGCGAGAAGCATACTAGAAATTGCACCCAAGGGTGATTTATCACCGAGCTACATCCCCATTTTTTTTTTCTATTTTGAGGCAGGGACTTGCTAAATTGCTGGGGCTGGCCTTGAACTTGGGACACTTCTGCCTCAGCCTCCCAAGTCATTGGGATTACAGGGGTGGGCCACCATGCCTAGCTGGGGAAAACATTCTCAACAAAATCATTCTTGCATGTTGCATTTATATAAGTCAGCACATGGTCAGTATCCCCTTATCCACAGGTAAAGCTGTAGTTAATGCCACTAGTTGCATCTTAATTTCAGGAATGCTGTGACTATTCTGTTGATGGTTTGGGGCTGTGAAGTTGGGAGTTCCTAAAGAATTGAGTGAGTGTTTATCAGCCAATCAGACAAACCCTTTGTGGTGGTTATTTATGGTTCAGATAGTAAAGCCTGTATCCTGGAACAACTTTTTATAGTGCCCTTGGGTGACAGTGTCATTTTATTTTTCCTGAAGTGCTCCGTGAAATCATGGCTCATGACACTTCATCCATGTCCATTCTTTCCTGCAGCTTAGGTTGTCACTGTCTATCCCAGGGTGAATTTTGAAGTTTTTCCAATTTGAAGATCTCCTTGGCATTTAACTATAGAGTTCCTTTAACTTCAGGAATCATATTTTGCTCTACGCAAAAAGGACTTTCAATTCAGAGTCACTGGGTAGCAAAGGGAATTTGCAAATTTATTTATGGGCACCCAAGGGACAAGCCAAACAAGCCTTGTACTCAGGGGTCTTAAGTACATCTCCTGTTAGTGTCTCAGAGGCTCAGGAGACTCTCAGGGGGCCACTATTCTTAAGAAACTTCCAAAATCAAATACCACGTGGGATCTGCCAGGCTAGGCACTGACAACATTGGGCATATTTTCACTTTTAAAATTATTTAAAAAAATCTTTATGGTGAATGTTGGAAAACTCCAGTTAACATGGAGACTCATTTTATAAAGTACTTTCTCAAGCCTACTGTTGTGTCTATTATTCAGCTTTAAGTTGTAGAAATAGCTTTCCTTTCAGTTATTGATATTTCCTCCTGAAATTAGACCTGAGATTTTCATCCTAAACTAACACAGAAGTGAAATATCTGTTGATCCTTGAAGTTTCTTCTCAAAATGCACATAGGTATTTGTATTTATCAAACTGAAGCATACAGCTTCTTTTTAATGGCTGTGATGATTATTCATATACTTTACTGGAACACAAACTTAATTTAATTAAATACAGCACTTGAAGTATTTGGAATGCTTATGTTTTAGTGCAAGAATTTTGTCTAATACCATGGTTTCCAGAAAAAAATAAAAGATTCCCAGATAAATTTGAATTTCAGAAAAAAAAAACATAAACATATGTATTTTTTTAGCATACTATACTCTTGCAGTATTTTGAACACTTAGGGCTACATATGATATCCTCTGTATTCATAGATTTTTGCACAAAACATGCAATTCAATACTTATGTAAAATTTGCACGCTTCTCTCTTTGTATTATCTCTTAATACTACTTCTATCTTGCTAAGTGGGCTTTGGAGTTCTAATTTCAATGGCTGTGTACCATTACCATGAGCTCATTCCCATGCTTATCGATGTTTCCCTGTTTTAGATATATTGGATATTTCAAGTATTTTCATTTAATTAATTTAAAGCTCTACTTTCTTGAATTCCAAAAGATTTTGAAGGGACAGAGATAAATCTAAACAAGGATTTTTGTTCTTTTGAAAAATTTTAAAAGTAACTTTTTGTGGGCTATTTTAGTGTTAATAATCACTTATGAAACTTAATTCATAAGTATTATAATGCATGAGCATATTGACTTGATTATCTCACACACTTAGAATGTGAGCATTTATTTCTGAATTCCATGTTTTGATGAATACTTATTGAAATGTCATTGTCCAGTCAGATGTCCCAAAACTTCAAAACTCTTAAATACTCCAGAGGAAACAGCTGACTAACCTGTAAAGCATCATCTCTAGAGAGTGGCAGATGAATAAAAGGAGGGGAGGGACCTGTCTTAGTGGTTCTGGGTTTCTGAGTGTGCCCTCACTGTTGAGGATTCCAACACTTTGGCTCAGTCACTCTAACTGCTCCGGGTGCTGTGTGACCTGAGCAGTACTTTTGGCCTTGAATTGACAGAACCAGCCTGTGAGTTTCTTTGAGCTTCTCTGATGGCTTTGAAGCCCCTCAAGCTTTTTTTTTTTTTTTTTTTAGTCTTGTTGATAATTTGTGATATGTGAAAACCTGTTGCTGACACTCGCTGTCTTTTTCAGATACATGGGGAAGAAAAACAAAAACCAAACACAAACCCCATTTTCTCTTGATCGCCACCTTATGCATTGTATCCACAGAATTTCGTTGCTTCATTTACACGCAGAGAGCCAGCTTAGGCCTAGGAGATGGTGTGTCTCCATTCTGAGCCAGGAGTCTCAGCACCTGCTGGCATTGGCTGGGAATGTGCCTTCTAGCCCACCCAGCCCTGGTGGCTTCAAGGTTGGGTGCTAAGAGCCACAGCCAAGTAATATGATGCATGGCATTTTTGGTTGAAAGGTGATGCCAGCAAGCCATTGAGATGATATAATTATGTTAAGATCTGCATTCATATGGATATTGGACTCCTGCTGTCCACCTTGGCCCTATTAGCTCAGTTGGTTAGAGCTTGGTGCTGATAACTCCAAGGTCGCAGGTTCGATCCCCATACAGGCCACCAATTGCTGCAGTCTGGCTGGGCACAAAATCATGAGCCACTCAAGCAGGAACAAACTTTATTTTTGAAACTGCCGCCAATGCCCCATATGCTCCCGGGAAGATTGCCAACCAACTCACGTGGCCATTCTCCTGGACCCCAACAGGAAGTCCCTCCTCCGGATTTCCCTCCTACCGCACTTCCCCAACCAATGGGAACTCTCCAGGAGTCCCGTAGCAGGCCGAGGTGGACAGCAGGAGTCCAATGTCCATATGAATGCAGGTCTTAACATAATTATATCATCTCAATGGCTTGCTGGCGTCACCTTTCAACCAAAAATGTCATGCATCATATTACTTGACTGTGGCTCTTAGCAGGTGGGAACCAACCCAGCCCCTGCCTTGCCAGGGCTGCAAATGACTTGAGCATCTCAACATAGGTCTGGCCATGTTTCCTCTCTCAGCTGAAAACTTTAGGGGGAGGAAAATAGGTTGGACTCCTTGTTCTGTTAGCTTTGCATTGACATTGCCACTTATATAAAAATCCAATCCCACTGACAGGAAATGAAGGTAGGGGTATTCAAAAACTCCTCCTCAACTTTAAGACCAATCAAGAAGGACTGTGGGAGAAACAATCTTGGGCTGTGTGGTCTTCAATCAGGGACCATGGTCTGAAATATCTTGAGCATAAAAAAGCAATGGAAGGAGGTCTGTTTAGATATCTGGTTTTTATAACTGTACATGGAACTTATTTCTCCTTAAATATACTTCATCTTTTAGAAGCGGTTTTAGGATCACAGCAAAATGAAGGCATAGGCACAGAACTCTCATGTGACCCTGTTCTTACACTTAGCTCCCCTGGGACTATAAGGTGTACACAGGTGCACACAGGTGAACAGAGGTGTACATTTGCTTAGAACTAGTGAGCCCACATTGATACACCGTTATCACAGAAAGCTCATTGTTTACATTATGTCAAATTTTTAAAAATCATAAGTATAATATTAATCATCAGAATGGATCTTCCTCTGTTGTTACAGTATGACATAGTTTTCTACTCTACCCTCTGCGTATGAGTGTGCCCTTACTGTTGGGGATTCCAACACTTTGGCTCAGTCAAAGTGAAAATATTTAGTAAAGTTTTTATAAAATTGCTCACAAAGTAAATCTCCACATAAAGGCATAGAAAAGTTTAATAAACTCCTCACCCTTATAAGTGTTCAATTTAAAGCATCTTTACACTAGTTAGAAAATTTTTAGTTCTGAAGTCTGTAGTGGATATCAGTTTGATGAGGAAGGAGTCTAGGAGTCAGAGATATCAGGAACCCAGCCAGGGATTCATTTATCCAATGCTATAAGCAAACACTTTGAGTCGTCTAAGCTCTTGTTTAGACTCAGTAAATTTGACTTAGTCAATTTGAAATGGCATTCTCAGTTATTTTTGTTTCATGTATTTAGGAGGATTAAGTTTTCTGAAATGTTTCAATCATATGTTCTTTTTCCTGTGCTTTTATAAAAATTAATTTTAATAGTGCATTCTAGAATAAATCCATTTTACTCCCGATGTATTTTGGCTCTTTTAATATTTAAAAAAAAATTTTTGAATAACTTTATTTTATTTATTTTTGTATGTGGTGCTGAGGATAGAACCCATTGCCTCACATGTGCTAGGCAAGTGCTCTATCACTGAGCCACAAACCCAGCCCCAGATCTTTTAATACTGATATGCCATTAATTATTTCCTTTCTTAGGGAATTTGTTAAGAATAACTAACTGCTGTAATTGAATTCGACACAGACAGCCACAGACAGCATTTTTTTTTTCTTACCAAATGTTGTTTGGTCTGTCTGTAGCAAGGTCCCTAAGTTTCAGCACTGCTTGGACCTACCTGGATGGTGCAGACTGAGTTACAGCATGGAAACATCTGGATTATGCACAGTTTTCGGACAAAAGGAAATTCCCATTCTCCTGAGCAATTGAAACATGCATGTCTGAGCACCCCATTTGTGAATTATTGGTCTGAATTCGTTAGTCATGTACATGGCATTTGTGTTTATGATGCTTATGTATGTTATGATATAATAATCTGTAAGATGGGTGGAGAGTTATGGGATGCAGACATACTGTCTCAGGGAGACTTTGTAGAAGTCATTGTGTGTTCCTGGACCCATTTACAAGGTGGAAAAGCAGAGAGGCCTGGAGGGGAGAGCACAGGTTTTGGAGTCAGGCAGATCTCAGGCTCCAGTTGACTATTTGCATGATCCACAGCAGGGTTCCCACCACTCTGAGTCTCTTCTCTGTCTTCATTTTTTAAAAATATTTATTTTTTAGTTATAGGTGGACACAATATCTCTGTTTTATTTTTATGTGGTGCTGAGGGTAGAACCCAGTGCCCCATGCATGCTAGGCAAGCGTTGTACCTCTGAGCTACAACCTCAGCCCTTGTCTTCAGTTTCTTGATATGGAAATAAGAATAATAATCGTATCATAGGTTCTCATTAGGATTAGATGATATCTAAATAGTGTGCCTACCCATATGGTGATAAATGATGAAAAGGATAAGAAATGCAGCAAATATGTGTCAAATTATATCCAAATAGAAGGAGAGGTGACTCAGAGGAGCCATATCAAGGTTTGCAGGTGCCCATGGAGTCACACACCAGTGCTGTGACCACTGGACCCAGGTGCTCATTACTCCATACTGACGGCTGTTATGGCTAATAGAGGTGTGCCTTTGTTTTGCAGTACAGGAAATCAACCTGGGCCTCGCACATGCTAGGCCAGTGCTGTCTCACTGAGCTATATCCTCAGCCCTGTTGCAGCTCACGTAAAGAAAAAAGACATAGCTTTGATCTTTAGGTGGCTGATCATTTCATCTAAAATAAAATAGACTTTACTGTGACACTGGCACTTTTATTGAAGTGAGATATTGGTCAGTACTTTGTTCTTGATTGAGTGTTACGAATAACTGTGCTCTTGTTTTTTAAAAATCTTCTGAAGGTGTGAGTTAGGTTTCTGCTGAATGTGTGGGTCATCTATTGTAAGTGAGCCAAACTTTGGCATAGTATTTGGGTTTTTTTCCCCTCTACCTTTCTTTTCCCTTTGCTTACTCTTCCTCAAGAACTTTTGATGAATGGTAATGATTCTGATCTTTGTTCCTCTGTGCTGAGTAAACTTGTGGCCACCTGCAGTGTTTGGTGTCCAGCCATTCTAGTTTATGATGTTGAAAATGTGCTCACATCTAGGCTTTGTGAGTCCTTTCAGGAAGAAGGCAAGGTGCATATAAACAGACCAACCACACAAGGTGGTGGGTGAGAGCAGAGGAATCTTTAAGTGGATGACTTCTATCCTAAGAAGGCAACACATGGGGTCAGCAGTACCGAGTGGGGTTCAGGGCTTGGGGGAACCAGACAAGTGGGCACTGAGAGGGGCAGCTTGTGCTTGCTTTCCTACCTGCCTGGGACTAACGGGTGAGAAGGAAGGCAGGAATGAGAGTCCCTTCATCCTAGAAATGAACCCATGAATTGCTTCCTGAAAGGAACCACAGGATGTTTTCCTGCATAGATCATTTGAGGCTCAGGTGAAGACCAATTCCACAGCTATATCTGGCCAATCGTATGGTGGTTCCTTCCTGACCCAAGGACAGCTGTACCCAGGCCAGCCGTATGTGCAATGCCTCCCAAGTGGCCTGGTACAGAGTGCCGGCCCCTGGAGACATCCACACGGGTGGTGACAAGCTGCCTGAAGGGGTCCTCTCTTTGGGGGTTTCCAAATGGGAGGTGTGCAAAGAGAGGAATTCACCCAGGAAGGGGGCATTTTGAGTGCTGTCAGGCTGCTGTCTGGATTTCTCATGAGAACTGTTAGGCTTGGCATCCAGTGTTTGGGGACCAGAAAGTGATTCCCACATGATCTCATTTTTTTTCTGGTAGTTTGAAAAAACCCTGTATCACTGCATGTAGTTGTGTGAGCCTCTCTTGTGGTTATATAAAGAGCCCCACTGTAACATAGCTAGAGTCCTAACAGAGAAGCTTGACAGTCACCTGGGAGGGAGGGAGTTTCTTGAGGACCTTGTGTCCTGGGCTAAAAACTTTGAAGGGAGCGTTTATTTGATATAGCATCTCCCTTCGTCAACATTTTTAAGGTTCTATTCTAAGCTATGTCATGAAACTAGGCTGGTCACATAGTTTTTGAAGATTATCAATCTGGAAGGTCTTTGATAACCCGGTGCATCCATTACATTAATGTTGGAGGCTCCACGTGCATTACCCAGGGTGTCCTGGCCTTGGATTTGCTGTAGCTTCTGAAACCCCATGAATATTTCATCATAGTCGGGGGATGGTCTGATAAATATTGAAAAGGACAATGCTAATAGTTCTGTCTGAAAGGGTTGTGTTGTCAGGCACACACCGAGAACATCCGGGCATAGGCGTGGGCACCTCTGCACCTGGCTTTCCTCCTCATCCTGCCTTGGAAGCAGGTTGGGGTGTGGCCAGGAGGGCCTCCCTTCTCAGGAGAATGTGCTGAGAGGATGACCTATTTGATGAAGGTTGAGTGGTTCCTGTTGTCAAATAAAACATGAGATCCATTAATCCATCTCATTAGTGGGTATCGTGACCCACTTGGTCCAGCCGTGCAGCTATAAATTCACGAAACAAAGGCTGGGAACATGGAGGGCTTGCACCTGGCCTCCTCTTAGGTAAGCAGGCTGTGTCTGGAGTCCCACCTGGGCCACGTGGGGAAGTGGGGAGGGGATTCTTTGCCATCACCTGTTTCCTGAAGACACGGATTCATCTGGGGATGAGGTAGGGGAAGAAGAGGGTCTCCATCAACAGAGCTCAGGGCTCAGGTGAAGACCAGCATTGTCCCTCCTGGCAAAGGTCTACTTCTGCATTGTGTGAATCAGCCGGTTCATGTCAGCAGTTCACACATGGTGGCCCAACCCTGCAGGGTGTGCACCTAGAGGTCCAGCGGCTCCTTCTCTGTAGGGCGCCGTCTTCGGCTGTGTGCTGTCAGCTGAAGGCAGACAGCACCCACCTCTCCTCTGGACTCCAGGGCATGGGGCCTTTCACAAAAGAAAGTAAAACACTCCACGCATCATTTTTCAAAATTTATTTTAGGTTCTTTTCTCTACCTAATTTGGCAAAGGCTGATTCCAGGACTTGTGACTCTCCTGTGCAGCTGTCACTAACATGCTGTGTCATGTGGCTCTGAGAGCTGCTGCAGGGTCAAGCACCATGACCCTGGTGACCTCCAGGGGACCTTGTGAAATCTGGAGATGGGAATCTCAGTGGTGCCCTATGATTAAAGGAGGTCACTGGAGCATGTCTTGCTGGTGACACCTACTTCAGCGTGGCCGGCCTCTGTGCGTTCTGAGGGTTGCTCTCAGGAAGTCGTGCTTGGGCCTTTCCTTGATGGACAGATCAGCTTCTCTCTAATCCACCATGGTGGTAATTTCTGACAGCTGTTTTAATCGATTTTAAACCACCTTCCTGATACCCAAAACCCAAATGAACGAAAACAACCTCAATTACTCAGAGTTCAAAAAGCAACCTTGACCCTTTCTGATCCAATATCCAGATGTCAGATCCTGAAGATACTAAATATCTAGACTATTCTATTCTGATTGTATACTTCAATGTGAACATATACACAAATGGGCGTTGTCCCAGAGATTCACCCAAGGGGACTCGCTGTTTGCCTCAGTCATGGAGTTCCCTGCCACAACCAGCTTAGGACACAAACCTTCAGGCTCAGCTTTCCTTACACAAGAACCACGGAGGAGGATCGCCCCAGATACCGATTTCAATGAATTTTTTTATTTAATCTTCTGAGAGACACATTTTTCGTCGACTTTATCCTAGTTGTTTTGTCATAAAAATAATACTTGAAGCTGCTTCTCATGAGCTGGTGATGACACAGGCGAGGCCTCAGGGACATGACTTTGGGTGCTTGGGGTAGACTGCATGTCCCCTGGGATCCACCGCTGCACTTCTGGAAGCCTCGCAAGGGTCCAGCACATGTGATCCCATGTCATCCATGAGCAGGAGGGAGGCAGCGGGGTTGGCAGGACAAGAAGCAGATGACACCCAGAGGTTCAGGTGCCTCTGGGGTTGCAGACAGCTCAGGTGGCTGTGATCTAGGGAGGCCTAGTGTCACACATGTGGGGCCACTGGTCCCTGGAGGGTGCATCCTTCTCCAAAAGTGTCTGTCACTTATTTCCATGAGGTGTGGGAGCCTGATTTTACCAGATGTTATAATTTTTTTGAAAGACTTTTTTTTTTTTTTCAAGAGAAAGAAATCTACGACTTTTATAAGAAATCTTCTCATGACCGTGCAGGGCTTGGTCAGGAGATAAAAGCTACCTTATGGGTTCCAAGCACAGAGTGTTCTAGCACAGGGTCTGTGGGTCCGCACCACTGCAGAAGAGAGGGCTCTGACATCCAGGAAGACTCTTGGATGGTAGCGGTCGCTGGCGGAGGCGCCTGGTGCAGGTGCTGCTCACAGCTCCCCTCAGAAGCTCATCTCTGCGCAGCTCTGCAGTCTCAGGGCTCATGAGCCTGAAGTGGCCATTGCTGAACCAGGCACTGCCCAGGGGGATGGGGCCTCCAAGACCTCCATGTTTGTCTTCTGACCTGTCTGTCCAGGTGTTGTTTGCAGCTGCTCTGGCAGCCACTAGGCCTCCCTCCCTCCTGAGTCAGCCCAGGGCCTCCTGTGTCACTCTGACTCAGACCCACGGAGAGGACTCCGGGGCCCAACCCTGACCTGGGGCACAGCGAAGGCCTTGGAAGCCAGGGGCAGCAGCACCAGAGGACCACAAACAGCCGGCCTCTCCTGGGCTTTTGTGTCTTGGTAACTAATTCAAATTTAAAACCCTGTTCTGGCCAAGACTGAGTGCTCCAAAGAAACTGTGTGAGTGGGCCAGAGCTGCCTGTGGTCACCTAGAGGGGAGCCACTGCAGTAGTCCAGGGCAGGCATCCAGGGCCAGGCTGGGTCAGAAGGGACAGCAGGGTGCTGTGTCAGACCTGCTGGGCTCTGTGACGAGGCCAAGGGACAGATCACTTGAGCCTATCTCCACCCCACCCCAACTCCCTGCATCTCTGGCAAACAGTGGAGCAGTTTCATCCCACCAGTGCCGCGAGCCCTGTTTTATTTGAAGAAAGATCCAGACAACTACGCAGGGTGAATGAGAGGACCACTAAAATCTAACTCCCCAGCACCCTCATAAAAGCCCCAGGAGCTAGAATGTCATGGGGGTTGAGTCTTAGCAAAGCAATGAGGGCTCTTTATTTTGTTTTTTAAATAAAGGGATTTCTTTTTTTAGTGGTTTATCTCAGATTTTATTTATTTTTTTTAAATATGACAGTGGCATGTATTACAATTCTTATTACACATAGAGAGCACAAATTTTCATATCTCTGGTTGTGTACAAACTATATTCACACTAATTCGTGTCTTCGTACATGTACTTTGGATAATGATGACCATCACATCCATCATCATTTCTAATCCCCTGCCCCTTCCCTTCCCCTCCCACCCCTATGCCTTATCTAGAGTTTGTCTAATCCTCCCATGCTCCTCCCCCCTACCCCACTATGAATCAGCCTCCTTGTATCAGAGAAAACATTCGGCATTTGGTTTTTGGGGATTGGCTAACTTCACTTAGCAGTACAGAGTGGGCATGGGAATAAAGTCAGGTAACGCATCATCAGCCCTCTGTACCTGAGGGTTCTGCAGCCGTGGGGCCAACCAGCCACAGATCAAAAGTCTAGAAAAAATTGTGTCTGTACTGAATAGGTGCAGACATTTTTCTTATCATTATCCCTAAACAACACAGTATCACTATTCCCATAGCATTTACATTGTGCTAGATACGATAGTGTTAGGCATCGTGTTTTAGGTATCATGTAGTAGGCATATGGTAATAGGTGTTATAGTACCAGTATTATGTACTGGGTATTACAGAACTAGGTTTATGTACTAGGTATTAGGGTATTATGTACTAGGTATTAAAGTACTAGGTATTATGTACTATGGATTATCTATGTACTAGAAGTTTTATGCTAGGGATTATACACTAGACATTTGCATTGCACTAGGTATTATTTACTGGGAATTATGTACTATGGATTGTATACTAGGTATTATGTACTGGACATTTACATTGTACTTGGTGTTAAGATAGTTACATTGTACTAGGTATTATAGTACTTGGTATTAAGTACTAGATAGTTATATTATACTAGGTATTGTAATACTGGTATTAGGTAGGTACCAGGTATTATGTATTTGATATTATGTACTAAGCATTTAAATTGTAGTAGGTATTATAGTAATAGGTATTATGTACTAGGCATTTACATTGTACTAGGTATTATAGTGCTAGGTATAATATACTAGCTATTAGGTACTAGGCACTTACATTGTACTAGGTATTATAGTACTAGCTCCTAGATACTAGGTATTAATATACTAGGTGTTACACATTAGGCATTTACATTGTACTGGGTACCATAGTACTAGGTATGATATACTAGGTATTAAGTACAAGGCACTTACATTGTACTAGGCATTATAGTACTAGGTACTATACTTGGCATTTACAGTAGGTGATAGGTATTATAAGTCATCTTGAGATGATTTAAAGTGCACAGGAAAATGTTCCTGGGGTATGTGCAAATATGATGCCATTTCATAGATGCCCCTTGAGCATCAGAGATTTTGGTGTTGGGGCTGGTTCCTGCAACTGACTGCAGATAACAGAGGAGGCCTTCTGGTGAGAATGTGCTGTGGACTTCAAGACAAAATGTGGGTTCTACTCTGGTGCTTTTTGCTCACCCACTCTTCCGCTCAGCTGATGGACGGTGAGGCTTTCCCTTGGAAATTTTTTTTTTAATATTTTATTTACATTTTAGTTTTCGGCAGACACAACATCTTTGTTTGTATGTGGTGCTGAGGATTGAACCCGGGCCGCACCCATGCCAGGCGAGCGCGCTACCGCTTGAGCCACATCCCCAGCCCCTCCCTTGGAAATTTTGCAGGTGGATTCTGACTATTTTTTAGAATCAAAATATGGTGATGTTTACATGAGGCACATTTATTTGTTTCATATTTTTCCTTGAAGAAATCCAGAGCACCTTGATGCTGTTCACTGGACACAGAGATTCCATGAGAACTTCCTGTAGGTCATTTACGTGGCACAAGGTGGCCCTGAGTCTTGTATCCAGTCCCGTAGTCATTTAATATGTGAGTGAGTGAGAACACCTCTGCATTCTGACATTGGGCAACCCGCTGGCTGATTCCTCCCAGACCCGCACCCCTGTAGGTCGAGGTCCAAGTGCCCAGTGCACACTGACACGCCACATGTGTGCATCTGAGCTCCCACTTCTCACAGCAGCTCTAAGGAAGTTCTCTGCCGTCCTCAGGGCGTGCACACTGCTGCTCGCCTGCTGAGCCCCAGATTCTCACTGCGGCCCCACAGGCGCCTGGGGGATGCACAGCTTTTCTCACCCTGGAAAGGCCTTCTCTGTGGCAGAGTTGAGATGGCTTTCACCCCACATGCCCCCTCCCCCACGCCCATCAGGTTGCACAGAGCCACCATACTGAGCTGGGAGGAAAAGCACATGGGCGGTCCTCCCCAATGTCTCTGTTAACTGATATCCTGCACAGTGGTCCCCATCCTCAAGATTTTGGGTGCCCCGGGCTGAGTTTCCTTTACTCTGTCCAGTCCCTAGGGAGCCACAGCAAGCCCCAGAGCAGTAATGCAAGTGTTTAAAAGCTGCTCCCAACAGATCCACTCCTAGGCCGCTTCTCCCCAAAGACGTTTCAGGGAGGATGAACAGGTGGTCTCTCCCGGGGAAGCAGTGTTTCTCTCTGAAGCATTCCCTGAGTGCCACCTTCTTTGTACTGAACACACACAGTACAGGAGGGCAGTCCCCGAGTGCTCATGAGGAGTAGGACTGTTGACAGAAATAGGTCTGTTGCCACAGGAGATTTGGGCTAAAGGTAGCCTTTCTGATGTGGTTAAGCACAATCACCAAAAGAAATTTTAAAATTTTGTTCAGGAATGACTTTTCTTGCCATGTGCCAAAAAAATAAACTTAAGCATCTCAGGTAAATAGAAGGTTTTTGTGCTTTTCATGAACCCTTAGGATGACCTACATCAGTCAGGTACCCCACAGAAGACACTAGGTTGTTCTGCACTGAGTGTCGTCCCTGGGGCCGTGGATTCTTCCAGCTAACTCTTCCTAGAGGGAGGCTTCATCCCAAGGTGCTGCTGGCTGTCGGCAGCGGGTCCTGCCTACATTTTGCTGCCTCATTTCTGTCAGTCATGGGGATTTCTGGCCAGACCTCCAGAAGCTCTGGCATCCAGCGGGATGCTCCCCTGTTCAGGAGGCCCAGGACACTGTTCCCTAGCTGCTTCCGACCTCTGTGGTCCTGGTGGGACTCAGCACTGTGTAGAAGGTGGCAGTTACATGATGAAGGGGATCCTGTCAACACCTCCCACCTGAAGCTTTCAGAGATCATCATGAGCAGGAAAGACAAGGTAAACTGGACAAACGTGGACGTGTGTCATGATTAGACGTCTGTGGACACGTGTGGCAGCGGATTCGCTGTCATCGACTGAGACCGGTTCAGCTCCTGTGTGTGCAGGGCAGGACAGAGAACGTCACATTCCCTTCCAGTCCAGACGCTGGCTGTCAAACAGCACACGCAGCTCGATTCTGGCTTGTTGTGGTCTGACCCATGACTGGTTTGGGTTGCGAGTTTCAGAAACAAAACCAGGTCTTGATTCAAGACAGTAGGCAGTGCATTGGTACTTCCCCCACTGTGGCGAGGCCCAGGGGCCACATCTCATGGCCTTCTCCATTTCTGGTCCTCTTTTCTTTGTCCTTGTCATTCTTTGTCAAGCTGTTTTTTTGCTAGATGACAGAGAGTGGCAGTTCTAGGCAGATGAATGCGGGATTCCGTGAAAAATATCTATCCTTCCTATTCACTCCCCGTGAGGGTCCCCAAGTTCTCTTCCTGGGACCCCAGTGCCAATCACTCTCCCTGGGGAGGGACCTCATTAGCCACCCCCAGGTCCCACCTAGGAGTGTGGTCTCTGAAACATGAACCACAACAGAGAACAGAGGTCCTCAAAGGGAGGAGATGCCATGTGACTGAGCACCCAGCGGGCCACCCCAGCCGGCCATGTGCAGCAGGACTGGCTTCTTGCTTGTTCTCTGCGGCAGCCCTCTTGGTTGTAGGTGGGCTGAGGGGCAGCCTGGTACTGGGCACAGCGGCCTCATAGCAGAGGGAGAAGAGAAGTTGGCCATCCACACAGCAGTGCTGCAAGCTTTTGCTGCTCTCGTGATTGGCCAAGCAAGTTAGAAGGGCAAGTCTGCCCCCATTGTTTTGGGGGCAGGCGATTGTCCTGTACCGTGAGGGCTGCCTGGGGACCACAGCTGTGGCTGGGAGACGCACAACCTCCTAGAACAGCCACCAACAAAGTGGCAGATGAGACACTCCAGTGTGTGAGAGATGCTCTCCCGCCCCGCCCTGGGTGTTTCTGAGACCAGAGGACAGGTGCCCTGTGGGACTTTCCACCACAACCATTTCTGGGAACAGAGGCAAAGGGGGCGTGAGAGCGTGGAGAGTGGGACACCAGTCCGGAGCAGCCGTGGGAAGACAATGGCCTACACAGGGAGAAGACTGGGGCCATGGCAGACGTGTCCGGGCTCCCAGAACCCACGGGGCTTGATGGGAGTGGCTATGAGAAAGGGGGTCCGTAAGGGAGGCCCGTCTTCCACGTGAACTGCCCCCTGCTGGAAGGTCCTCCCCGGGGTCTGTGGTTGCCTCATGTTGGAGGAGTCTGGTGGGACTTAGGGTGGGAAGTTGAGCTGGAGGCTTTTCAGGCCCTTCCACGTCGAGGTGCCTTGATGGGGGGTCACCGTGGTGGACTCATCATAGCGTCACCGGTGGTCCTCCTGCACTTCGAGGGCTGGAGGAGGGGCTGTGGCAGGGGCCACATGCTGAGAAGTCCACTTCCCGTGAGGTGCACGACTCACCCACGTGAGCTTCCCCTTCTGCACGGGGACCTGCTCCTGGGGCTCCTGTCCTGACTGGCCTGCTCAGGGCTGCCTGCCACAGGAGGAGCAGAGCCCAGGCAGGGGGTCTCCTCCCTGAGGGGGACGGACCCCTGACTCCTGCCAGGCTTCCTCTCAGTCACATGTTTATGTGTAGAGTTTCTTCTTTATTAACCAGAAATGTTGCCAGTTGATGCTCTCAGAAAATGGCTGTTTGAGGTAAGAGAATTCCCTCAGCAGGTATTTTGGGGACTAAGAAGAACTGGCAGTTACCTTGGTGGGTCTCCACAGAAACCCCCCCTGTCATAAATGAGGCGCAGAGGTGAAGGGCCCTGCCTGGTTCCGCCCCGCTGGGTGGTTGAGGAGTGGAGATGCTCCTCAGCCAGTGAGGCTTGACTGTGGCTTCCCGCCCCACCCCTGATAAGTGGCCTCTTAGAGATGTGAGCTCCAGGTCCAGTTTGTAAGTCACCATATCAAGTGACCTTTTCCTTACTGCTTTTTTTTGATGAATCTTGATTCCACTTCCAGTTCGGTGAGAATGTTCTAGATGTCTATGGAGTGGTTACATCATTACGTATATTACTGAACCTGCCTCTGACTCTGTTTGGAATTAGCACATAGGGCTTATTTTGTCACACACAAGTCTACAAGGGCACTATTGGCTCCAAGTCACAGCTCTCTAACGCAGACTAGTTTAGACACAGAGAAGGAAGTTCTAGAATATTCATGTGGCTGCAAGTTGCCTGTGCTCTATGGTCGCAAAGTGCTATATCTTTTTTCCTCTCATGTTATTTTTCAGTTGATGTTTGTATTATTCATAAAAGATTGTAAATCTTTGAGGCACTATATGTTGTGTTCTTCATTACTGTTGTGCCCCAGAGTCTGGTATAAGTGTATCACAAATTCAAATTCTGTCAAGAACCAAGTGTATACAGAAAATTTGTGACTACATTTAAATACAGTATGTTGCAAGTATAAGATTGCAAGTAGGCATTTGGGCAATGAAGAATATATATGACATATAAGGATATTTAAAGTGAAGTTTTAAGTAGACTACTAGCCAGTATTGTATTCAGGCCATATGTGGCCCCACTGCAGTCTGGATCAATATCAACAACTTTGTATATAGTGGATTAGGCTTATCCACAAGTCATAGTAAATTATCACTAAAAATTCATTAAATTAATCACATCAACTAAAATGTATCTTTAATCATAACTTGTTTGGATATTATTTCAGATATACATATTTGAGATAAACTTAAGGCACTTCAAATTTCTCTGTGAGGAGTATAGCTATATTTGTATTATACCTTAAATTTTTTGATCAAGGTAATGAAATGTGTTTTTTAAATATTCTTTAGTTGTAGGTGGAAATAATACCTTTTTATTTTATTTATGTGTTGCTGAGGATCGAATCCAGGGCCTCACACATACAAGACAAGTGCTCTACCACTGAGCCCCAGCCCCACCCCAAGGTAATAAAATGTTTTATATAATGTATTCTACTCAAAATACTTTGTGCATGGAAAGAGTTGAATAAGATAAAAATAAAGAAAACATTGATTTGTATCTTACATTTGGCCAGATAGTTTTATAATAAATTTTTATATTTTGTCATTTATTTGAACATTTAACCCCTATTCATTGACTTTTATTTGTCTCAAAAATATTTATATGAATTTGGATAGATTTTACTTTTGAATATGTAAGCAGAATTATATTTTCAACATAAGGAAAAATATTTTCTTGAACATTTCTAGAAAGAAACTAAACATTCTATATATTGTTATACAAATACTATTTCTAAATATTGCTTAAAAATCCTATTATCCTTGAAACTCTAACCAGAGCAATTAGACAAATGAAAGAAATTAAATGTATAAAAATACATTAAAAAAAGAAATCAAAATATCACAACTTGCTGATGATATGATTTTTATACCTAAAACATCCCAAAAATTTCATCAGAAAACTTCTAGAACTAATAAATGAATGCAGCAAGGTAGCACAATATAAAATCAATACCCATAAATCAAATGCATTTCTATACATCAGAAATGAATCCACTGAAAGAGAAATTAGGGAATCTACTCCATTCACAATAGCCTCAAAAAATACCCAGCAATCATCCTAACAAAAGAGCTAAAAGACCTCTGCAATGAAAACTACAGAACACTAAAGAAAGAAATTGAAGAAAACCTTAGAAGGTGGAAAGATCTCCCATGCTCCTGGGTAGGCAGAATTAATATTGTCAAAATGGCCATACTACCAAAAGCATTGTACAGATTTAATGCAATTCCTATTAAAATCCCAACGACATTCTTCATAGAAATAGAAAAAACAGTCATGAAATTTATTTGGAAAAATAGGAGACTCAGAATAGCTAAACCAATGCTTAGCAAGAAAAGTGAAGCAGGAAGCATCACAATACCAGACTTTAAACTATATTACAGAGCTATAGTAACAAAAACAGCATGGTATTGGCACCAACACAGACTTGTAAACCAATGGTACAGAATAGAGGACACAGAGATAAACCCAAATAAATATGGTTATCTCATACTAGACAACAGTGCCAAAAACATTCATTGGAGAAAAGATAACCTGTTCAACAAATGGTGTTAACAAAACTGAAAACCCATATATAGCAAAATGAAATTAAACCTTTATCTTTCACCCTGCACAAAAGAATCAACTCAAAGTAGATCAAAGATTTAGGCACTAGAACAGAGACCTTGCAGCTAACAGAAGAAAAAATAGGTCCAAATCTTCACCAAGTTGGCCTAGGATCTGACTTCTTTAACAAGACTCCTAAAGTGCAAGAAGTAAAATCAAGAATCAATAAATGGGATGGACTCAAACTAAAAAGTTTCTTCTCGGCAAAAGAAACAATCAATGAGGTGAACATTTTGAGAGCAAATTTTTGCCACACACACACCAGATAGAGCACCAATCTCCAGGATACATAAATAACTGAAAAAATTAATACCCAAAAAACAAATAACCCAATCAATAAACAGGCTAAGGAACTGAACAGACAACTCACAGAAGAAATATAATTGATCAACAAACATGGAAAAGTGTTCAACGTCTCTAACAATTAGAGAAATGCATATTAAAACTACTCTAAGATTTTATCTCACTCCTGTCAAAATGGCAATCATCAAGAATACAGGAAACAATAAATGTTAGTGAGGAAGTGGTGAAAATGGTACACTCGTACATTGATGGTGGGACTGTAAATTTGTGCAACCAGTATAGAAAACATTATGGAGATTCCTTACAAAATTGGGAATGGAACCACCATTTGACCCAGCTAGCCCACTCCACAGTTTTAAGGACTTAAAATCATCATAATATAGTGATACAGCCACATCAATGTTTATATCAGCTCAATTCACAATAGCTAGACTATGGAACCAACCTAGGTGTTCCTCAATAGATGAATGGATAAAGAAAATGTGTTATATATACTCAATGGAATATTATTCAGCTTTAAAGAAGAGTAAACTTATTGCATTTTCCAGTAATTAATGGAATTGGAGAATATCATGCTAAGTGAAATAAGCCAATCTGACAAAACCAAAGGCCAAATGTTTTCTCTAACATGCAGACACTAATTCACAATAAGGCAGTGGGACACTACAGAACAATAGCATTAACTTATATTGGGTAAAGGAAAGTGATGGGAGGAGAGCAGAGGGGAGGGAATGTGGGGGTAGACATTATTACTGAATGTATATATGTGACTACACTACCAATATGATTATGCAACATGTATACTCAGAAAAATGAAAAATTATATCTCATCTATGTATGATATATCAAAGTGCATAAATGCATTCTAGTATAATTCATTAAAAAATAGATTTTTTAAATCCTACTATCCATGAAAGGATGCAAAATATCAAGTATAAAATGCATAAATTAATTACATGGGAAGATATAATATTGTTGAACATCACACATTTTGAAGAATATTTTGAACTTTTAAATTTTTCCCTAACCAAATGCCTTGAAATAAAACTGATTTGTTAAAATATTTCCATTCTGTGACAAGACTTCCACACACTTCTGCTTACCTAAATGACAACATATAAATTATATTTCACCATCTAACTGAGTGAATCATACTCTGGAGCAATTGATTTTCTCCACAGTTGGTGAAAAATTATGAGTTACATATTAACCTAACTTGAAAGGGTGAATTTAAAATAATGCTACACTGAAATTAATTTATTTCTTATATTTTTTTATATATGCTTTCAAAACTTTAAAAAGTAAATTGTAAAGCCTATCAGGAGTGAATTTTTTGTCCTCTAAAGTGAAAAAAATCCTATATATGCTATTCAATTATTACCATAATGTTGGTTTTAGATCCAACTCTGACCTTAATTTTGTGCTGTAGATTTCAGTTTTGCTTGATACACAGAAGTGATAAAATATCTTCAGTGAGTGAATATATGGTGCTTATATAACAGTTGAGTTATTTGGAATTATGTCAATTTTTTAAATGCAAAAATATGAAACTGTCATTCACTCTGAAGTACTCTTGGAAACTTGTATACTTCTATTGTGATAAATTTCTGTAATCGCAAATATTTTGTTCTTAATTTTCATCAAACTTGTATACCTATATAGAGAACTGACAAAAGTATTCATTAGAAAGATGTTACAAAGTATTTAGCACTCTTTAGCTATTTAATTAATTTTTTGTAGTACCAGTGATTGATTGAACCCAGGAATGATTTACCATGAAGTTATAATCCTACTCTCCCTTTTTTTTTGGTGGGGTGGGGGCAGGGTCTTTTAAGTTGCTGAGGCTGGACTTAAACTTGTGATCCTTCTGTCTCATTCCCATGAGTAGCTGGAATTATAATATTGTGCCACCTTCTGTCTTCTCTGAAAGTAGCCACGTAACATACATGCATAAAAAGTGCTCAGTATTTTGATTCTGAATCCATTTAATTTAATACAATGCCTTCAAGAAAGGGAAAAAGTAGGAGTGCCTAATGTTGTGGAACAGAAAAATCAACAGAAATTTGGGACTGATAAAGTTAAAGAGTAAAGCAACTATGAGAATCAATAATTTTAAAGGCCAATTACTGGGAACAAGGAGATTTTGTGAACATTGATAATGTAGAAAAAAAGTTTATATTTTAAACATATTGAAACTGAGTTTACATGTGAAATATCTGGAAGGATTTTGCAAAATGAAACCTGGAAATGAAAATGAGGGGTAGGAATGAGTGAAGTCATACTGTGTTGATGTGGATAATGATTTAATTCATTAAAAAACTGTTATATATAGCTATACATTTCTTAATGGAACTCTGGGAATGACAGCCCTCTCTATTTGATTTATATTCATAGGTCATTTGTGAAACCAGGAAGAATATCAATAAATGACGTTTAAAAGTGTTTAATCTTCCTCCAATATTAGTGTTAATTTTTTTTAAATAGTTTCTCCAAATCATATTTTTAATTTTAAATCTTTCCTCAGAAACTATGAGAGGGTATTTTTGATAAAACTTGGTGAAAGAAAGCAGAGGAAAGTGACAGCCTTCATACTTATTATTATTAATATTATTATCAATATCATTATTATTAATATCATTCAAATTTTTATTATTTTATACTTTGCATAATAATGTTCATTGTCCTGCTTTGTTCATACTGTTTTTCTTCTGATTCAGATGATCACACACTCCATTCATCAAGCAACACATGTCTTATTATCTGTTTTACTCTATTATTCTTAGTAACTCATGCCTCTGAATATTGAAGGAATCAATATACAAACCTATGGGAAAAAGAGACAATTGTTCAACGATGGCAGAGTTTATTTTGTAAGGCTTTTTGGCATGCTAAAAGCAGTTTCAGATTTATTATAAATTTTAAATAATGTTCATGGGATAAGTTGGAACCCAAATTCTACCAGATTAAATTTTACTTATTTCTTTAAATAAATAAGACAATCAAGTTTTTTTAAAAGAATTTTAATATTTATTTTTTAGCTCTTGGCGGACACAACATCTTTGTTTTTGTATGTGGTGCTGAGGATCGAACCCGGGCCGCACTCATGCCAGGCAAGCACGCTACCACTTGAGCCACATCCTCAGCCCAAGAAAATCAAGTTTTAACATGACTATTTTAAATGTCAGCTTTCTGATTACCATTTTTATAAAAGAATTTTTCTTTATTCATAAGCACAGGTTTGAGGACATTGACTAAAAATCATCTACATATATGTAAAACATGCAGGTGGGGATAAAATATAGGTACAGAGAATCTTTTTATTTAAAAAATGACAGAGGAATGTATTACAATTCTTATTACATGTACACAGCACAATTTTTCATATCTCTGGTTGTATATAAAGTATGTTGACACCAATTTGTGTCTTCATACATGTACTTTGGATGATGATGTCTATCACATTCCATCATATTTGCTAATCCTCTGCCCCCTCCTTTTCCCTCCCACCCCTCTTCTTTATCTAGAATTTATCAATTCGTCCCATACTACCATTCTCAACCCATTATGAGTCAGCCTCCTTATATCAGAGAAAACATTCAGCTTTTATTTTTGAGGAGGGGGGAAGATTGGCTATCTTCACTTAGCATTATCTTCTCCAATGTCATCCATTTACCCACAAATGCCATGATTTTATTCTCTCTTTTATTGCTGAGTAAAATTGCATTGTGTATATATGCCCTATTTTTTTTTTATCCATTCATCCACTGAAGGGCATCTGGGTTGGCTCCAGAGTTTAGCTATTGTAAATTGTACTGCTATGAACATTGATATGGCTGTGTCCCTGAAGTTCCCTGTTTTTAAGTCTTTGGGGTATAAACTGAAAAGAGGTATAGCTGGGTCAAATGGTGGTTCCATTCCCAGATTTCCAAGGAATCTCCATACTGCTTTCTATATTGGCTGCACCAATTTGCAGTCCCACCAGCAATGTATGAGTGTACTTTTTTCTCTGCATCCTTGCCAATGCTTATTGTTGTTTGTCTTCATAATAGCTGCCATTCTGAATGGAGCGAGATGATATCTTAGAGTAGTTTTTATTTGCATTTCTCTGCTAGAGATGCTGAGCATTTTTTCATATATTTGTTGATTGATTGCATACCTTCTTCTAAGAATTGTCTATTCAGGTCCCTGCCCATTGGATTATTGTGTGTGTGTATGTGCTTAGCTTTTTGAGTTCTTTATATACTCCTATATAAAATATATATAACTCCTAGGGATTAATGCTCTATCTGATGTGTGAGGGGTAAAAAATGTTCCCAGGATGTAGGCTCTCTTATAAGATGGAAAGATCTACCTTGCTCTTGGATAAGCAGAGAATCTTTCAAAGTAACTTTTTAATCTTATTTTCCTTCATCCCTTTTCCTATTCAATCATTTACTCCTGACAATGACATCTCTCAGATATTTTCCACATGCTTATAATTCTTACCTATTTTGAGTTACTGTCTTTTTCCATTTGGTTAATCTAATCTATATTTTTTTGATGAGTTGTCTGTTAAAATCTTTAGCCTGCACAAATTTTTTTCATGTATAAATTATGTCATGTAATAGATAGCCCTTTCAGCCTTCTTTTTCTTGTACTTAAAACTGACAACCAGCATTGAATGCCTACTGCTCTTAGAATAATATGCATAACTCTTTCTAGATGTGGTGGAGCTTGCCTTTAATCTCAACAACTCAGGAGGCTGTGGCAGGAGAATCACAAATTCAGTCAACCTTAGAAACTTAGTGAGGGCCTAAGCAACTTAGTGAGACCCTGTCTCTAAATTTAAAAAATAAAATAAAAAGGGTAATGTATTTAATTGGTTATGTGCTCTTAGGTTCAATCCCCAGTGACAAAACAAAGAGAAAACCTCTTAACTGGAGATTGCCATGAGTGACTTGGTTCCCATTTTATCCCATCAACCTCCTTCAGACTCTGCATTATTACTCTGCTAGCCTTTTGGTCTCTTCAACTTTGTTGAAGTTACCTTTGTCAGTAAGATCTCTATAAATGCAGTTCTTGTAGCCAAGGTAACAGGTAATCAAGTGTGTATGACTGTGTTTTGACAAAACTTCACTTATAACAACAGGTTGCCAATTGTATTTGACTTGTGGGCTATAGTTTGCTCACACCTGTAGTAAACTATAGGAGAACAAAGATTTTTGTTTTACTATTTCTGCTCACTATCCCTAACACTATGCCTGTTGCATAACAAAATAATGAGGATTATTTATTCAGCATGTACCATCTTCAAGACCTTACAAATTCCTGAAAGCACTTTCACTGCTTAATACCATGAGAAAAATAAGTGCCTCCTGAAGAACTTGGAAAAGTCACCCATATCTTTATAGCTAGCTAGTATGGGGAAGATTAAAAGAAATACATTAGTGGAAAAACTTACTCACTGTATACAAGTAGAAATTTTCTGTAGTTAATAGTCAACTTCATGATTTATATTCCAAAAATATTAGACAATTTATTAATTGTTTCTCAGTTAAAACATGTTAGTTAAAATTCAGCTTCAAGCAGATTGTTGTAGGTAAAAGTACTGTCTTGTTCTTTTCCCACTTTCTCCTCTTCTCTCTCTCCTTGAGCTGCAGGTGTATAGGATTCAGCTCTCTGTGCCTCCTTGGGCCTGGACTGGATTCTTGGATATAGCATCTCCTGCTGGCATCATCTAAAAATATCTACTTTCTTTGAGGTTGTTTTCTCAAGGCTTGAGAGGGTCTGGTAGACCTTCTAGATGGACTCTGACTAAAATTCTAAGCCACCTGAGATTTCCACCCCTGCAATGGTGGCTTCTTTTAAACTCTTCTGGATGGGATCTCAACAAGATGTGACTAGCCCATCTGTGTTTTCTAGTTGCTACTTATTAGCATTACCTATTAGAATTACCAGCTTCCTTTTTTTTTCCTTTACAAAGTACTTACTGATTTCTGCACACATTATATGTCTCCTATGATTCCAGAGTGATTCTGAAAACTTACATTACTTTGCCAAAAACATATTATACCATGAGTTTCCTAATGTTTTCCCATGTAAAGTGAGGCTTCTTTATAAGGCAGGGACTAAAGCTGGAAATGGTGTGTGATGGTTAATTTTATATGTGACCTTGACTGGCTAGGGAATAACCAGATAGCTGGCAAAACATTATTTCTTGAGCTGGCTATAAGGAGGTTCTCAGAAGAGATTTACATTTGAATAGGTTAACTGATTAAAGAAATTTCACAATGTTTCACACTGAGTATGTGTCACCAAATCCATTGAGGCCCAAATAGAACAAAATGATGAAGGAAGAACAAATTCTTTCTCTCTCTCTTTCTCTCTGGTCTTGAGATGCAATGCCAATCAAAATCCCAATGGCATTTCTTGTAGAAATAGATAAAGCAATCATGAAATTCATATGGAATAATAAAAGACCCAGAATAGAAAAGCAATTCTGAGCAGGAAGTGTGAATCAGGCAGCATAGCGACACCAGATTTCAAACCATACTACAGAGCAATAGTAACAAAAACAGAAAGGTACTGGTACCAAAACAGGCGGGTGGACCAATGGTACAGAATAGAAGACACAGACACTAATCCACAAAGTTACAAGTATCTTATATTTGACAAAGGGGCTAAAAGCATGCAATGGATAAAGGATAGCATCTTCAACAAATGGTGCTGGGAAAACTGGAAATCCATATGCAACAAAATGAAACTGAATCCCCTTCTCTTGCCCTACACAAAAGTTAACTCAAAATGTATCAAGGAGCTTGATATCAAATCAGAGACTCTGTGTCTAATAGAAGAAAAATTTGGCTCCGATCTACAGATTGTGCGGTGGGGCTCCAAATTCCTTAATAGGACACCCATAGCACAAGTGTTAATAACAAGAATCAACAAATGGGACTTACTTAAAATAAAAAGTTTTTTTCTCAGCAAGAGAAACAATAAGAGAGGTAAATAGGGAGCCTACATCATGGGAATAAATTTTTACTCCTCACACTTCAGATAGAGTCCTGATATCCAGAGTATACAAAGATCTCAAAAAATTAGACAATAAGATAATAAATAACCCAATCAACAAATAGGCCAAGGACCTGAACAGACACTTCTCAGAGGAGGACATACAATCAATCAACAAGTACATGAAAAAATGCTCACCATCTCTAGCAGTCAGAGAAATGCAAATCAAAACCACCCTAAGATACCATCTCACTCCAATAAGATTGGCAGCCATTCTGAAGTCAAACAACAACAAGTGCTGGCAAGGATGTGGGGAAAAGATTACTCTTCTACATTGCTGGTGGGACTGCAAATTGGTGTGGCCAATTTGGAAAGCAGTATGGAGATTCCTGGGAAAGTTGGGAATGGAACCACCATTTGACCCAGCTATTGCCCTTCTCAGACTATTCCCTGAAGACCTTAAAAGAGCATACTACAGGGATACTGCCACATGGATGTTCATAGCAGCACAACTCACAAGAACTAGACTGTAGAACCAACCCAGATGCCCTTCAATAGATGAACGGATAAAAAAAGCATGGCATTTATACACCATGGAGTATTACACAGCATTAAAAAATGACATCATCATGGAATTTGCAGGGAAATGGATGGCACTAGAGCAGATTATGCTAAGTGAAGCTAGCCAATCCCTAAAAAGCAAATGTCAAATATCTTCTTTGATATAATGAGAGCAACTAAGAACAGAGCAGGGAGGAAGAGTAGGAGGAAAAGATTAACATTAAACAGAGAGGAGTGATGGGAGGGAAAGGGAGAGAGAAGGGAAATTGCATGGAAATGGAAGGAGGCCCTCATTGTCACACAAAATTACATATAAGAGGTTGTTAGGGGAAAGGGGAAAAAAACAAGGGAGAGAATTGAATTACAGCAGATGGGGTAGAGAGAGAAGATGGGAGGGTAGGGGTGGGGGGATAGTAGAGGATAGGAAAGGTAGCAGAATACAACAGTTACTAATATGGCATTTTGTTAAAATGTGGATGTGTAAACGATGTGATTTTGCAATCTGTATTTGGGGTAAAAATGGGAGTTCATAACCCACTTGAATCTAATGTATGAAATATGATATATCAAGAGCTCTGTCATGTTTTGAACAACCAATAAAAAAAGAAGAAAAAAAACAAAGTTGCCTTGATAAAGTGGAAACTTTGGAATTTAGGAACATTCCTCTTTACAAAGTCTTTCTTTTAAAATTGTTCCCATGGTATAGATTTGGGTAATTGGTCTTTAAACTGATCAGAGATGTCTTTTCTTTTTGTAGTCTTTGATTTTTCAGGGATAACAAAGAAAGCATAATGCTTTAAGGACTATATATCATTGCCATAATGAATAAACTCTTTTTATAAATTTTTTGTGATGTAGATGTACACAATACTTTTGTTTTTATTTATTTATTTATTTTTATGTGGTGTTGAGGAACGAACTCAGTGCCTCATGCATGCTAGACAAGTGCTGTACCACTGAGCTACACACTTAGCCCATAATGAATAAACTCTTAAGACACTATTTCATCACAAAGTTTAGATCTCAGTGTCTGAATTCAGACAAGTGAATACCAGTTCTGTTGTCTTTCTACAATAATTTCTCTCTAACTTATTTTGCTATAAAATGGAAGTAATGACACTTAGCTGGGAGGATTTCTGAGACTGTTTTATTAAAATAGTCAAAGCATGGAAATGCTATAATAGGATTAGCTTTAGGTATTCAATACATACTCCTAATTATTGTTTGAGTTATTTTGTTGTAAATATTTTTTTTTCTTTCAAAAATGGGCTAGGGCTGTTGGCTGTTACAACATTCCAACTAAAAAAAATTGGAAATGATATTTTTCCAGTTATCTGTTCTAATGAGAAAAATTATTTTGGGAAAACAGAGATTTTTTTAATATCTGCCATTAAAAAACTTTGAAAAATATGAAAATAAGAAACTTGTTTTGACTACTCAATTACTTTTAGTTTTTAGGAAGTTTGCATGTGTGACCTTTTGATGAGGATATATCAATGTTTCTATCAAGAGTCTTAGTTGTTTGACAAAGTGCTTCTGTGTCATTACACACTGGTAATGGTAATGGTCAACTGGCCTTCTATCTTTTAAAAAGTGTCTATTAATCTATTTCTAGAGTGTTTATTCCAGAATAAAGTAAATTTAAATAATATGCCTGTGTCAGTTTTGCATTACTATAAAAAATACCTGAGATAACTACTTTTAAAGAAAAGTAGTTATTTTGGCTCATAATTTGGGAAATTCCAAAGAGTGGGAAGACCCATTGTTTTGGTCCACTGCTGAGGATGCCATAAAGGATGATATTACATTTTAGTTTACCTTCAGGATATAAGGGGGGCCATAAGTAGTATGAAAAAAAAAATCATCCAGTATCACAAACTCAATTTCTTTGAAATAACTAAATAAAGTTTATTTTTATAACTTTTTTACAGGAAAAGAAAAACTCAAGTAACTAAACATACTTATTTCAGAATTATTTACAGAAAATAATTTACATAATTTTATTAGTTTTTTCCAGGAAAATAGAAATTATTCAAGGCATTTTATGAAAAAGTATACTTTTATAGGTGAAATAAAATTTATAAGGATGAAGGTCAAAGAAGCTGCTGCTATCATACAGGATACCAGAAAACAGAGATCACACCAAAACTCTGATGATGATTTCAGTTTCCTCAGCAAAAAGGGGGTGCTTTCCAAGAGATTACTGGACCTTATGAGTATGAGTAATTCAGGCAATCACAACTCTTTATTCTCTTCTATCTTACAAAACATAGAGAAAACCTTTCTTTTATGAGAATCTGAAACTGAAATCCTGCTGACAATGGGATCTATAAGACATTAAAGGCTTCCTGCCCCAGAGAACAAGGAGAGTTCACTGTGGTCACTGATTATTTTATCTGATTCAGTGATCATTTTATCTGATATCATTTGTCTTCTACCCTCTATATAAAATATCAGTCAAATATGCAAATAATTCACATGTGAATAAATGGCTACCCTAAGATATCCTGTAAAATGGGACATGTTCAATCTCATGTCACATGCCTGTTGTTCTGGACATTGGTAAAGTTAATATTCTAGAATTTAGAAATAATCTGTGATATGGTATACAATTTCAATCTTTCATTATGGTGAATCAAGTTTGTGTATTACCTAAACATATATTTTCTATTCATAAGAGAAAGGAGTAACATTCTTTCTTTTGAATCATCTAATCTAAGATTAACTTTTCTAAAATTGGTATTTGTATTGTAGAGTTTATATTTTCATTGTCTTAGTGTGATGAAGTATGTTGTGATATTAATTTGTATACATGCTTAAGCCTATACATGTAAACATACATACATAATCTCTAACATTTCAATCATTTAAAAAGATAGTTGATTTTATACATATAAGTCAGGTTTTGTAACTGGAGAAACACCCAGTTTTTAGTTCAAAGTAATATGGGGGAATAAATGTCTTAGTAAAAAAAAAAGGAGGAGCACACTGTTTATTTATTGAAATATTTGGATAGTATCTTGACCAATGCTTATGAAGTCGATTAAGTTTCACAGTTGCAAAGACTGTGATTGCAATGTAAAACTTATTGGGTATGATAGTAAGTTGATAAAAATGAAATGCATTGTATATACTCTATTTTTTTATATTTTCTAATTAGTTATACATGACCGTAGAATGCATTTTAATACCTAATACATAAATTGAATCTAACTTCTCATTCTTCTGGTAGTAAATGATGTAGAATCGTATTGGCTGTGTAATCATATATGTACATAGGGTGATAATGTCCAATTCATTCTACTGTTCTTCCTACCACCAGACCCCCTCTTCTCCCCCTGCTCCCCTCTGTCTAATCCAAAGTACCTCTGTATTTCCCTAGACCCATCCCCTTATTGTGAATTAGTATTCATATATCAGAGTAAACATTTGGCCTTTGGTTTTAGGGGATTGGCTTATTTTGCTTAGAATGATGAATATACTCTATTTTAAAGATACACAATATCTATGAAGATAAGCAATAAGATATTACACATATTGTGCTAGGGATGCTTTAAAGCCCATGAAGAACAGAGGTGAATTCTAGAAAAGCAACCATTTGATTGCCTCAAGATATTATTCTAAAGGAAATAAATGTCTTTCACAGAGAGTGAAAGAAAGATTAAGACAGAAATAAAGACAGAAAAACTATGAAAAGCCCATACATTACAGTTTGCATAGGTCATAGGAAATAGAAGAGTTTAGGAAAGTAAAGAAAGGGAATAGGTGTGAACAAAAGAGAATTGGGTTACAAGTGTAGAATGTAGAAGAGTACAACCAGGATGGAAAAAAAAGAAAGAAAGAAAGGGGGAAAGCATTGTATGTTCAGGAGGAACAATAAATGTTAATAATAATAACAATTTTATTAGAGAAAAAATCTATAGGTAGCTTGAAAGTACATGATCTTCTAGATTCATGGTACAAGTCTTACTGGATATGCTTCAAATTGGGAGAAGATAATAATAATTTATCTTGGTGAAGTATTATAAACTCTGTTAAGAGGAAATTCATGGGTCAAAATCACTTCAATAAATATAGAACAGATTATAAATGTGTTCCATATTATCTGTTGTTTTAATTGTTTAGGTTAATGTGACTCAGAATTTTGGCAATAATAATTATGTTTTTTTTAAAGAGTAGGATCTTTAATTATTATGTGACTTTTTTGTGAATGGATGGAGCTCACTGGTAGTGACACCAATAGGGCATTCAATCATTGGGTAGAGAAGAAAAGGGAGAAACATTAAATGTTGCCTAAGTAGAGATGCTTGTATGGATAGCATTACCAAGCCTTGTTAATATGTTTAAAGAGCATCTATTCATCTGAGAGTTTTCTAATATACAATAAGAACTTTTATTCCAGATAAAAGTTTTGGAGGTTTGGAGTGTATCAATGGACACACACACACACACACACACACAAAAAAAAAAAAAAAAAAAAAAAAAAAAAAAAAAAAAAAAAAACAGACTACTGCTTTGTATAAGTTAAGTTCCATCAAGAAGAGAAATAGTAAAATACATAATAAGGAAAAAAAGAGAAATATCATGTTGGGTTTAAGGAATGGTGAATACAGGGACTGGGAAGTGGAAAAGTGAGTAATGGGATAAAAATTGGAACTTTGAGCAAAGAGAAGGGAGTTGAGGAAATTACTCACATGGATATCTGGGGAAAGAACATTCCAGGTTGAAACACCCATCATGGCCAAAACCCTACCTATGTGGGCAGCAAGTTGGTCTTCCCCAGAAACTGGATGGAGGATAATGTGTCTAGAACAAATGTAAGAAAGTCTGAGTTAGTAAGAAATGTGATAAAGGTTACTGCAAGTAATTTATTGATTGAAATGTATCCTTTCAAGATTTCATATAGAAAGTGACATGATGTGATATGCTTTAGCTCATCATCCTGTTTGTGTTGTGAGCAGTTTGGGAGGTCAAATATGGAGGAACATATGAAGCTATGTGGATTATTGGAATAAACCAAGGGATAGATCATATGGTTGGGTCATTATGGTGACAGTAGCAGTGGTAGAAACTTAAACAATTATATTTGAAGATGAAGCCAAGGAGAATAAATATAGGAATGTGAAGGAAAGAGAGGAGTCAAAGATGAGTCTAAGTATTTAGTTCTGAAGAACTGAAAGGCTAAAGTTCTTGTTACTGGACATCTGTGGATTCAGCAGAGTGGAGTTTAACAATCAGCACTTCTGTATTAAATTGGTTATTTTACACATATTGTTTTATATGTTACTCTGTGAAATGTTTATCTCATTACAAAGAGAAGAAAATTGAAGTTCTCTAAATGTGTTCATGGATGGTGGTAAAATTGCTAATGGTTTAGTTTAATATTGGAACTAATATAATTTAGAGAGTCAAGTTCACCACCTTACATCATGTAACTATTTTCTAATATAATGAAATTATTTTTCTGTTTGTTGTGAATGTAGTACTATGTAATTCCACTTCTTTAAAATGTCATCCAGGATGTGAGTCATTATCAAAGAAGATACCTGTGATGCAAGTGTTTCTATCTTCAATTGTTGAAACAATTCAACATGTCTTATTATAAAAGCCTTCTTCCTTCATTCACTAACGGAAAACTCTTATCATCCACTTTTGCAATATTCTTTGATTTATTAGACAATAACTTAATTTCTCATTTTGTCATTTGCAGACATTTTATACTAATTATATCTAATGGACTGTGAGTTACAGAAACATTTAGAGTTATTGCTAGTAAATGCAAAATTGCTAGTAAATGCTTACAGATAGAATGTAAAAATAAGCAATTGGTAAACCAATGAAGATGTACATTATCTGGGATCATTGAACTCACAAAAGTTTAATGGAGACTAGAAGCAATATATCATTATCATCCTGTGGTGCTAAAAAATAGATAGGCACATTGATGTAGCAAATTTATATTTGAATACACTGATAATTTTTAAATTTATCACAGTGAAGATTAATATCTTCCCCTGATTGATTGGTTTTTACAACCAAAACTCATCATAATTGACTATATCCAAGAGCTAGCTTTTTTTCATTTACTGTTCCTGTCCTTTAAGTCATCTATTTTAAGCATATATTTGACATTAATATAAACTATGTTTTTCAAAGTACAGATGCTACTCATTCACCTTTTTTGTTAGTATACTTTAAATGTATTAAAAGATACATTTGGTTTTATTATAGTTTGCTTAGTTATTTCTTTCTAAACTACAGCATTCTCAATTATTTTTCAACTGAAAATTTATTTTTTTTAATTTATACTTTTCTTTATCTCCACCTATTTAGAGATTTTGATTGGGAACAACATAAAGGAAGTGGGAAAATGTGGGATATTTTGTGTATGTGTGTGTGTGTGTGTGTGTGTGTGTGTTTGTGTGCACATGTGAGATATATATATATATATATATATATATATATATATATATAATCTTAATTTGTATTAAGATGAAACAATCTAGTTTTTGATAATAGAAAATAAGTTTGGGTTACAATAATTACAACCATTAATTTGTTATGTGTAGAATGTTTTATGCATTATTCCAAAATATTTTAAGTATTTTAAAATATTTAAGTAATTCTATGGTTTAAGCATAATTGTCCTTACTTTGCACTAAGAGTGAATACAAACATGCCAGAGTCCTACAGCAGGAAAAGACAGAAGGGGGATTTCACTATCTCTGACTCTGAAGTTGGCAATCTTTTATACTATACCACCTAGATAGGAGATATACCATAACTAATGCTGCCAAGACATCTAAGAAGTTTTTGTTAGTGAAAAGAAGGCAGAGATATGTGAAATTTATGCTTTAGCAATAATGAAACTTTGAAGCATTTAGATAAGGAAGTAATATGATAATCCTGGTAGCAGACAGGTTAATTTGGCTATAGGAAACTATTAGAACTGGTAGTAGAGAAAGGAGGGAGCAAATAGCTAGCTGATTATCACTCCACTCTACCTATTAGTTGATAATTCTGTTAATATAGGGTTGGTAATATAAATGAGAATATATTAAAAGATACATTAAAAGAAATAACAATAGGATTTGGTGATGGAGTGAATGTAAATAGAATTAAAGTACAGAATGACTTTAAATTTTATATTTTACAAAGGCTTGAAATTCTATTTTTGATGACTAGCGACCATTTGATTGCTTTTGTGCAAAATCACATATTCTGCCTACACTAGGGGAGTATTGTAGAAATTATGTAGCTTGCATATCTACAAAAGTGTTTCCTAAATAGGAACAACTCTGAAAAATACAGAGACCTTTGTACTATGATTTTAAAACCTACAGAGAGTTAGTCAAAATGATATTGCCAGCACTTCAGCAATTCTGAGAGATTATAAATTTAAATCTTTAAATTAAGAAAAAATAAAAAATAAATAAATGAAACTACTCTGTTATGGTTTGGATCTGAGGTGTCCCCCAAAAGCTCACATGTGAGACAATGAAAGAAGATTCAGAGGAGAAATGATTGGATTGTGAGAGTCATAATCTAATCATCAAATTACACTGATAGGTATTAACTGAGTGGTAATTGAAGTGGTACGGTGTGGCTGGAGGAGGTAAGACATTGGGGCATGGTTTGGGGGTATATATTTTGTACCTAGAGAGTGGAGTCCTCCTCTCTGTCTGCATTCTGAGTGTCACATGAGTTGCTTCCCTCTGCCACACACTCCTGCCTTGATGTTCTGCCTCACCTTGAGCCTAGAGGCTAAACGTTTATGCACTAAGACCTCTGAAATGGTGAGCTCCCCAATAAACTCTTCCTCCTGTTTGATTGTTCTGGTCAGATCTTTTCATCACAGTGGAGGAAAAGCTAACTAAAACATACTCTCAGTGTTTTTATTTTGCTCATACAGCAGATGTGAAAGATAAATTCTCTGCAGAAAATATAAGAGAAGGTCCATGTGTTAAAGTCATGATTGGTGTCCAGAATGGTATTATTGGGAGGTGAAGTATTGTGAGAGGTCATTAAGTCATTGGGCCTATCCTTGAGGGGGACTGGGGACACCCAATCTCTTTTAATTCCTCTATTTCTTCCTGGTCATGAGATAAGGAATTTGAGCTGTCATACTTCTCCTTTCTCACCGCAGACCCACATAAATAAGTCCACCCAGTCCTAACTAGAAACTCCAAAACTATGAGCCAAAATAAAGCATCTTCTTAGAACTTAATTATCTTGGCATTTTGTAATAGTATCTCAAAGCTAACATTTGCACCTATTAAAATGTTTGTTCTCTTTAGTCAATGTTCATATATTCAAAGAAATTTCACAAAAAATTGAGTCTATTGAATTGTCTTGTTATTTAAAAAAATTGTCTCATTCATGAGTCAAAAATATTATAAATAAAACATTTAATACACATAACCTATTGAATAATAGAACTAGAACAAAATACTATGAAGTGTTGATTGCATGGCTGGGAGGTACAGCTTGCTGACCCTGAACCACAACAGTTTAGACAGAGAAAAGAGAAGAATTCAAAATCTGAAGTATGGTTTCTACTTAATATAATTTGTTTCACACCACCATTAGAGAGTTGAAAAGTTGTTCATTTGAACCATGCTAAGTTTTGCGTGATCGTTTTATTGTGTGTTTTCTGATTATATTAATTTTTCTTTTCTTTTAATTTACTTACATTTTAGAAATTTGTTCCTACTTGCTCAATTTTTTAATCATTCATTCTATACCATCTTAATCTTCTAATTAGTGTTATATATTTTCACCAAGTACAGACAGTCAGTGCATTTCACAAATTAACACATTTTCCTTGACTTTAATTACAAGTATTAACTCAATTTTTTAAATACATCTTCTGGTGTGTACTTCAGGGTATCCTGTGGACTCACTTATCCCTCTCTGCAGAAAGATTATGGTCTCTGTTAGTTATCTATTGCTGCTATAGCACAAATTTGCAGATCATATAGTATAAACTTTTAATCTTGCAGCTCTATGGGTCAAAAGTCTGACTTGGCTTCATTGGGCTAAAATCAAGTTGTCAACAGGGGTGCTTTCCAGTCTGGATGCCTTGGAGGGTAATCCATCCCCTTGTCTTCTCCATTCTTCAGACCATTGGCATTTCTTGGCTTGTGGTCCTCTTATTCCATTTTCATGACCTGAAACACTACATCTTCTTTTCTAATTAACTTGTTCCTAATCACATGTGAGAAAGTTTCTCTATTTTTAATAATTCATGAGATTATATACCACCCTCTTGAATTATCCAATGTAGTTTCTTCGTCTCAAGATCCATAACCTTCAGGGTAAAAATGGGAGTTCATAAACACTTGAATCAAAGTGTGAAATATGATATATCAAGAACTATGTAATGTTTTGAACAACCAACAATAAAAAAAGAAAAAAAGATCCATAACCTTAATCACTTCTGCAAATTTCTTTGCCATATAAGATAAAACATTTAAAGCTTCCAGGCATTAGGGTTGGGGCATTTTGGGGGGCCATCATTCCACTTATGTCAGTATCCTGAGTATTTCTGTCATGTTGTACATAAATATGCACAAGCATGTTTATGTGTTTAAAAACACAATATGAAACTTTGTACTCTTACTAAATGGGAGATTATAGGACATCTGTTGATAAAATGTTAGAAAAATTTGAAGGTACATTCTAAGATTCCATGTCTTTACTTAGCATTCTACAATACACCACCCACAAACCAATAAGTTAAGTAAGTGTGTCTATCAAACAAATACTAGAGAAAGTCCTGTGGTTCTGCATAGCTAACCTCAACTACTCTAAATAATAATGGATTAGCTTGCATATTCTAACAAAAATCTAAACTGAGATAATTTACAGGATTTCTCCAGTTGTATATCCCTCTGAATCTCAGCAACTTACATAGGACAATATTTGGTAATGATAATTATATATATATATATATATACATTTTTTTTGGCCTTGGAGTTGTAAACTTCATGCCTTGGCCTCCCGAATATCTCTGATTACAGGGTACACAACCATGTTCAGATTTTTTGAATGCTTCAGAATTGTTTTTCTGCATTCTTTTTTTTAGAGAGAGTGATAGAGGGAGAGAGAGAGAAAGAGAGAGAGAGAGAATTTTTTTTAATATTTATTTTTTAGTTATTGGCAGACACAACATCGTTGTTTTGTATGTGGTGCTGAGGATCGAACCCGGGCCGCAGGCACGCCAGACGAGCGCGCTACCACTTGAGCCACATCCCCAGCCCCCTGCATTCTGTTTTTTTCTAAATGTTTATTACTATATTTAAATTACTAGGAGGGATTTGAACCACCAGGAGGGATACAGCTGATTGGTAAGATGTAGTCTTATTCCATTATATGTACATGTATCATCTTTATCATGTCAAAACTAAAAATGTATTACTAGCTATTCATTGAAACAATGTGGTTTAATGAAGAATATCCACTGATCTCTGACTATTTCAGGTTATTGGTTGAAAACCATTATGAGACTAAATATAATTCTAATACTTAAGATTCTCAAGAAGAAAAGGGAGAATCAAACACAGAAGTACAGTATTTAGAGTCACAAAAGATCATTCTAAAATTGGATGTGTTTGTAAATTTAACACCTTCAGGTGTATTGTATTATTATGTTGTATAAATTAATGGCATTATGTTTGAGGAGATCAAAGACATTTTAGACACATGAATTATTAGTGAGTTATAGATGGTAATTGCAGTCATTTAGTATAACAAAATTTTAGAGAAATGAAAATTATAAATTAAATTTTGAAAATTAAGTATAGTGGGAATGCATCTTAGAGGTTATTTTCTAACAGGAAGAGTAGAAAAGATGGTATGCTTTCAAACAAGAAAATTTTTACATAGAAAACAGACACAACAAAGAAGTAATAAAATAGAAGACAAGAGGTCCTAAGCTAATTGTGAAATCCCAGTATTATAAATAATTTCACTTTGATATAAATAACTATCATCAGAAGCTCTTGTAACTATGAAATGTCCTGCTAGGGTCAATTTAAACAGATTAAATATTTTATAATATCATTTTAATGATAATAATTATTATCATTGTTTTTGTATTCAATGTGAATATTTATGTGATAAATTAACTTTGCCTACTTTTTAATACAGAAATGAAATTATTTTCATTTTCTGTTTAGTACAGTTTCTTTTTTTTCCCATTCATTAATAAGTTTGAAGTACCAGCTATTGATTTTGTGATTATAATTGGTCTGGCAGTGGAAAGTGGAATTTTTCTAGTTGATATAGTGATTAGAATTGATTTAGCTGTAGAATTCATTTTAAAAAGTCAATAAAATAAGAGAATAAGGCAACAACCACTCTTAGAAGAGATTATAACTAAATTACAGCAGTCAATTCTATCTACCTTAATTAATATAGTCAGCATGCAGCAAGGAGATCAAAATCACTATTTTAGGTTATCGGTTTAGAAACCTGTATAGAGTTATTAGAAAAAGACCCAGAATAGCAAAAACAATGCTAAGCAGGAAGTGTGAATCAGGCGGTATAGTCAATTTTTCTCCAGTTGTATATCCCTCTGAATCTCAGCAACTTACATATGTTATTCTGTTTTGTTTCTAAATTGTTTATCTATTCCAGTTCTAATTCCTTATGATTTATCTAATGTTTTATTATATTTAATTATATTCTCAACTTCTTACACATTGTTCAATTATTTTCTTTTACTTCTTCCAATGTTCAGATCTTTGACGAGTATACCAGTTCTCAATATGTGTAAAATTATATGATCAGAAACCAAACTCTTAATAAAACTAATAATTCCTATAAACTCCTTAATTACAAAATTAATTTAAATTTTAGCAAAGAAAATATTATGTGGTGAAAGATAAACTAATGTTGAATGACTTATAATGGAAATAGCTAAAACCTGTTCTGTTCAACCCCACCTGTCCTGCCTATTGTTTACAAAGGCAAACAAAATTGGCATTTTTAGCAAAATGACAAATTAATATATGAAAAGATATTCCATATAATTAATTACTAGGAAAGTGTAAATCAAAAGCACAATGAGAAACCATTACATACAAGCTGAAATGATTAAAATTAATATGTTTACCTAAATGTGATATTTAAAAAGATATGGAGCATTAAGAATTTTCTGCACTGAAAGTAGAAATATATAATGGTACAATTACTTTGGAAAACTGATTCAGCAATTACAAACACACACACACACACACACACACACACACACACACACACCATTGCCTATTATAGGTCTTAGTATTTTCACTTCTGGGTATTTGGGGGTAAAAATTTTGAAGCAAGCTCATCTATAATGATACTCTTAAACTGGCTGTCTGAAATATCCATCAACATGTGAAAAATTATATTGTGGTATATTTATACAATTGAATATATATGTATGAATAAAAACAACAAACTTGATACATGTGGTTGCATGTCAAAATAATTATTCTGTGTCTTAGACAGCGTAACATAGAATGTCTCATTTAATTTTCAGAACAGAAAATTCCATAAAGGGCCAACGAAAGACTGAAACATGCTCCCATAAAATTTTTCAAGTGGTAATTTCTATGAAGATCATTTCATTAGATTTAGATTTATACATAAATTATCATAATCATTACTTAAACCATTTTATTACAAATTGAATATTAGTGAAGTTTAGTTGATAACAAGAGTGTTCCTATTATCTGATCCAAGTACAAATTGGGATACATTTTTAGGCTCATTGCTAATTTTATAATTTCACATTTTATTCTTGCTTTGGGTCTGGAAATAGGCAGACAATTCAAATGATTAAAAGATCATAATTTAAATACTGAGGTGTAAATTCAAAACATGCATATTAGAATTATTCCCTACCTAGTGTGACATACAATAACTAATACTAGTGGGCATATTACTATAGTTAATATCCTATCTTATCCATAAATAACTTCTTGACAGGATAAAATGAGTTCTCATTGGGACAGAACTTAGCTTTCTTGTCTGTAGTACACAATGGATTTCATTCTGTGAAAACTCCATCTGGTTTTATTTACAAAAGGATAACTTAGTCCCTTTTGTTTTATTTCTAGACTAAATATCTTTACTAACAATAAAATAAAATATTCACATTGGTTCTTTTTACCAAGTTGTTCATATGTTTTTCTGGACATTGTCCTAGCAGAAAGGACAATTAGAGGATAAAGAGTCCTAAGAAATACTAAGTATTATGAAAACCTGCTTTTAAAAAACTGGAAGTATTTAATTTGCAGTTTTATCAAGTCTAGAAGCATGTTAAACATATATAGGCATAAGTTATTACATGAAAATCATAAATATTGTGCAATTTAATAATTTTCACACACTCAATCCAAATAAATGAATCCCTTCATTATCTTGGGTGATAAGATTATATAAATATTACAAATACTTTTTCCCTCTCTTGGCTTATAATTATTGATTATATAAAGAGGTTTCATCTAAATAAAAAGGAAGAACACAAAGGTCAATCTTTATGAGCTAGGAAGCTGCATCATTAGTGTTAGAATACCTAACATATAGCTGTACTTTGCTATTATATATAACAAGTGTTTGGATCTGAATCATAGTTGTTTATTTGGATATAAAATGCTTTAATATCCTTAATTCTGCTGGAGAATACACTTCAAAAGTCTGTTGGTAAAAGATGAACATAAGTCGCAATATTCGTATAGATAGTTTACAAATACACCCTATCCTCACTTCAAATAGAAGTTAAATGTTAGGATAATTTCCCAATATTCAGCATTTTTAAATTTTTAGTAAGCTCACATTTTGCCCAATACTAGACAAAACACAAAGTTTTCATTATTCTGTTGCAAAACTCCATGTCATTGTTTGTAGATATACCCTTTATTTCATTTTATTCATGGAACTATAGTGTGGCAAAACAAAGTTTGGGAAAGAAGTACATTTATTAAACACAAAAAAGAAGGGTAACTAGTGTAATGTAAGGCCACAAATCATATTCTTGTTTTTATTTTGTTTCCAAATTTCTCTTCATACTTTCTTTTGACACTCTGGTTAGAAATGAAATATCTTGACAGGAATCTGATTGACAACAAATCATCTCAAACCAAATTATTTTATAGGATTGTTTTTAATCCATAAGTAAGAGAGACATTCATCTCCTTGTGACTGTGCTGCTAGGAGAAATCTGTTGTTTGTCTTGATTTTCCCACCTCAACCATCACTTTAAATAAAAACAGCACCAGCATTTATTGAGAGTGTTTGAAGAATACTAATTATATTAATTAACATCATAATTTTGCCTAAGTATTTTTATTGTTAAATATGAATATTGATATAGGTTCAAATTTATATTTTTACTTGATAAATTATCCCACTACAAGCAGGCAGATAATTATTGTTTGATGAAGCAGTCTTGTGATGACTAGAAAGATCTTGAGTTCTTTGGTAGCTGCCAAAACCAACCTTGAAATGTGAGATGCTTGTTAAAGATCCACACTATGAAAAGAAGGGAAAGGTAGCAGGATTGCCAGAGCGAGAAGGTGAACTACCCTGTAGGCACTCCAAAGTCTCAGCAACCCTGAGGGGAAATGCTGAAGTAAGTCTAACCCATCAGATTGTCCCACATTAGGTGAGATGTGAAAGTCTTTACATGACTATGTCACTGTCACCAGATCCAGTCTGCTTACACTGGAATTTCAATTCCAGAGAGGAACTCTCTGTGGTTGAATGAGACTCTAAAAGCACCAGCAACTGGAAGCTGATTGCCAACAACACTATTGTTTTCTGAGGAGGAAGTCCTTTGGGTGGCTCATGTTCCTATCTATTCCTACTGTGTTGAATGTATTTTAAAAATGATTGTTGTGGGGCTGGGGTTGTGGCTCAGCAATAGAGCATTCTCCTCACATGTGCAAGACCCTGGGTTTGATCCTTAGAACCACATAAAAATAAATAAGTGAAATAAAGGTATTGTGTCTAACTACAACTAAAAAATAAATATTTTTTAAAAAATGAGTGTTATATTTTCAAATGTTTTTCAAATGAAAGGCTTATCTAATACATCTCCTTTAGCCTGTTAATGTAGTGAACTGCATTGATTTTTATATATTCAAATAACTTACATTACAATCTGATCATGCTACCTCATTCTTTCTATATTGATAGATTTTCTTTACTAATTTTTTTTTGTTAAGAAATCGTATATGTATCCCTGAATAATATAAACTTTTACATCCATTAACTTGTACTACTATTTTCTGGTGTAGCACAAGGATTATCATGTCATAATATGATTTCCATGTCTTAATTTCCATGTCTTAATTTTTGCAGTTATCCTTTCTCTGAACCAGGTAGACTTTTGTTTAGGTTAATTGGGGTGCCAGGAGAATAGTATGAACTTTGTCCTTTTTAATATCAAAACCTAAACCCAAAGTTATGGAAGATAGAAGAGCCAGGGATCTTATATAATTTGTCAATCATTGACATGTTATATTCATCTGGTGTTTGCAATTTGCTTGGAGAATTGTTTAGCTTCAGACCAGCAACTTCCATTGCTGAACACCTTTGATAGGTAGGCAGTTCCATCTTCTAGGATAAATTCTTTACATCTGTGCTTTACATTAAGCCATAGTAATTGCTTATTTTTCTGTTATGAGGCTTTGTGAAACAAAGGTTGATGTTCTCAATTCACAAACTAGGCCACACTTCACATCACATTCTTTTTAATCTATCTGCTGCAGGCTACTCTAATGAACCAAATGCAAACACCTTGAACCTGTGGTCACTTGTGTCCTCCAGATTTTTCCCAAACTTTGTAATCTATTTTATTGGGAAAACAATTGAATAAAACCAATATTTCTCAGTCTGTGTCATTTTGCTTCCTAGGAGATATTTGGCAATATCTATGTGCTTCTTTGGTTGTTGTGACTACTAAAGTAGTTTCACTGGTATCTAGTAGGTAGATGCGAGAGATGATGCTGAACATTACCAACTATGATTAAGAGTTTACTTATTAATCTGTGCACTGGAGAGCTTCTTACCATAAGAAGTTTATAGTCTAGGTATTAATAGTATATAGGTTAAGAAACTCTGGCTTACAGGTTCAATAGTGTGTTGAAATTCTAATTGTAGCATAAAGTTGTATTCTCCTCTTTGAACACAAACTGTGGGTCTTTATGGGTGACATTTTGGAACCCTCAACTCATCCCTTGGAAATGCAATAATATTCATTCCTCCACATGAGATAAAAAGAAAAAGTCCCTTAACAAGATTCCCAGACCTCAACTATCCCTATTAATTTTTTTAATCTGGGTCTTAATATACTTAGTGAAATAATATAACTAAAATATAAAACACACTTATGCATTCCTTTCTTCTATTGAAATCTGTTAAGTGATTGTTTTTTACCTTTGAGTGAGCTGAGGATTCCCCAAAGATTATATTGTTGTCTCTTCTCAGATTTAGGTCTTAGTGGCAAATTCTTAAGAGAAAAACTCTTAATCAGCACTTATTACAATATTATGTACAGTCCACTAAGTATTTTCATGTAATTTTTAATGAAATCTTTAAAACATCGGTATTTTAGATATTACTATCATCAACATAATTTTGTGGCTTCAATTATATAAATGACATTCCCTTCCAACTCAAAAAGTGATTATTTAAAAACTACTAAGCCCTCATGTTTAAGAAAGCATTTATGATTTATTTAGAGAATTTAATCTCCTAGGAGTTTTGCTATAAAGTACTAGTATACTATCTTTATATTTCAATTGCTTCCCTGAGAGTCTTATAAATTCCACCTTCTCCTTATTCAGCTACATGATCAAATCAGTTTTCTCTCAAAGACATGGAACTTGAGTGAAACATAAAATGAGAAAAAATATCCCTTTCCATTCAGTGGTCACCTTTCAATGCGTGGGGAAGGGCTGGGGTTATGGCTTAGTGGCAGAGTGCTTGCCTGGCAGGTGTGAGGCTCTGGGTTTGATTCTCAGCACCATATATCAATAAATAAAATAAAGGTCCATTGACAACTAAAACAATATTTTTAAAAAATGGGTGGGGAAAATGCCTGACATTCACTTTCAAACAGTTGCCATGGATGGTAGAATTTTTTTCTCATATGAGACATTGACACAAAGTAGTAATGGAAAAGCTTTACTTCAAAATGCTGTCAGATCTGCAGATTAAAATAGAAAGAACAAAAACCAAACCTCAATATTGCATTAAAAATTTTAAAGGAAATGATTACGGTAAAGTATTTTTTTTTTATTGGTTGCTCAAAACATTACAATGCTCTTGACATATCATATTTCATACATCTGATTCAAGTGGGTTATGAACTCCCATTTTTACCACGTGCAGAGATTGCAGGATAACATTGGTTATTGATTTTTATGTACATAATTTAATAAATGGAGAAAGTTCAGATATTTAAAATATGATATTATGAATTTTTTTTAAAGAGAGAGAGAGAGAGAGAGAGAGAGAGAGAGAGAGAGAGAGAGAGAGAATTTTTTTTTTAATATTTATTTTTTAGTTTTCGGCGGACACAACATCTTTGTATGTGGTGCTGAGGATCGAACCCGGGCTGCAAGCATGCCAGGCGAGCGTGCTACCGCTTGAGCCACATCCCCAGCCCCTATGATATTATGAATTTTGATGGGAATAGAATTGAATATCTGAATTATCAGAAAACCATTTCTTTTTTTTAAAAGTGGGACACAGCATAAGAATGATGTGTATGTTTTAATGTATGTTTAATGTGTAAGCAATGTTGTATGTTTTAATGGTCTTTATTTTTTATAAGAGTTTAAGATTTACAGAAAAACTCTAAAACTAATGCAACAGCTCTCACAAAATCTACACCTGATACATCTATACTAGTGTCTGTTGTATTCTGCTGCCTTTCCTATCCTCTACTATCCCCCATCCCCTCCCCTCCCATCTTCTCTCTCTACCCCATCTACTGTAATTCATTTCCCCCCCTTGTTTTTCCTCCCTTTCCCCTCACTTCCTTTTGTATGTAATTTTGTATAACCATGAGGGTCTCCTTCCATTTCCATGCAATTTCCCCTTCTCTTTCATTTTCCCTCCCACCTCTCACCCCTGTTTAATGTTAATCTTCTTCTCATGCTCTTCCAACTCTGTTCTTAATTACTCTCCTTATATCAAAGAAAACATTTGGCATTTGTTTTTTTAGGGATTGGCTAGCTTCACTTAGCAGAATCTGTTCTAATGCCATCCATTTCCCTGCAAATTCTATGATTTTGTCATTTTTTAATTCAGAGTAATACTCCATTGTGTATAAATGCCACTCTTTTTTTATTGTTGGTCGTTCAAAACATTACATAGTTCTTAATACATCATATTTCACAATTTGATTCAAGTGGGTTATGAACTCCCAATTATACCCCATATACAGATTGCTGAATCACATCAGTTACCCTTCCATTGATTGACAAATTGCCTTTCTAGTGTCTGATGTATTCTGCTGTCTGTCCTATTCTCTACTATCTCCCCTCCCCTTTTCTCTCTCTACCCCTTCTACTGTAAATCATTCCTTCGATTTGTATTATCTTGTCTTACCCCTCCTTTCCTCTTATATGTCCTTATGTGTAACCCTGAGGATCGCCTTCCATTTCCATGTGATTTCCCTTCTCACTCCCTTTCCCTCCCACCTCTCATCCCTGTTTAATGTACATCTTCTTCACAAGCTCTTCATCCCTACCCTGTCCTTGTTTACTCCCCTTATATCAAAGGGTTCTAGTTGTTAACTCTTGCGCTATGGGTGTCCTATTGAGGAATTTGGGGCCCGATCCCACAGTATGTAGATCATAACCAACTTTTTTTTCTATCAGATGCCGTGTCTCTGATTTAATATCAAGCTCCTTGATCCATTTTGAGTTAACTTTTGTGCATGGTGAGAGATAGGGATTCAGCTTCTTTTTGATGCAAATGGATTTCCAGTTTTCCCAGCACCATTTGTTGAAGATGCTATCCTTCCTCCATTGCATGCTTTTAGCCCCTTTATCAAATATAAGGTAGTTGTAGTTTTGTGGAGTGGTTACTGTGTCCTCTATTCTGTACCATTGGTCCACCCGCCTGTTTTGGTACCAGTACCATGCTGTTTTTGTAACCATTGCTCTGTAGTATAGTTTGAAGTCTGGAATCGCTATACAGAAGATAATCAGAAATTATTTTGAATCCTTATACTCCAATAAAATAGAAGATAGTGAAGGCATAGATAAATTCCTTAAGTCTTATGATCTGCCCAGATTGAGTCAGGAGGATATTGACAACCTAAACAGACCAATAACAATAGAGGAAATAGAAGAAACCATCAAAAGACTACCAACTAAGAAAAGCCCAGGACTGGATGGGTATACAGCAGAGTTTTACAAAACCTTTAAAGAGGAACTAACACCAATACTTTTCAAGCTATTTCAGGAAATAGAAAAAGAGGGAGAACTTCCAAATTCATTCTACGAGGCCAACATCACCCTGATTCTGAAACCAGACAAAGACACTTCAAAGAAAGAAAACTACAGACCAATATCTCTAATGAACCTTGACGCAAAAATCCTCAATAAAATTCTGGCGAATCGGATTCAAATACATATCAAAAAAATTATACACCATGATCAAGTAGGATTCATCCCTGGGATGCAAGGCTGGTTCATTATACGGAAATCAATAAATGTTATTCACCACATCAATAGACTTAAAAATAAAAACCATATGATCATCTCAATAGATGCAGAAAAAGCATTCGACAAAGTACAGCATCCCTTTATGTTCAAAATGCTAGAAAAATTAGGGATAACAGGATCATACCTCAACATTGTAAAAGCAATCTATGATAAGCCACAGGCCAGCATCATTCTGAATGGAGAAAAATTGAAGGCATTCCCTCTAAGATCTGGTACAAGACAGGGATGCCCTCTCTCACCACTTCTGTTCAACATAGTCCTCGAAACACTGGCCAGAGCAATTAGACAGACGAAAGAAATTAAAGGCATAACAATAGGAAAAGAAGAACTTAAATTATCACTATTTGCAGATGATATGATTCTATACCTAGCAGACCCAAAAGGGTCTACAAAGAAGCTATTAGAGCTAATAAATGAATTCAGCAAAGTGGCCGGATATAAGATCAACACGCATAAATCAAAGGCATTCCTGTATATCAGCGACAAATCCTCTGAAACGGAAATGAGGAAAACTACTCCGTTCACAATATCCCCCCAAAAAATAAAATACTTGGGAATCAACCTAACAAAAGAGGTAAAAGATTTATACAATGAAAATTACAGAACACTAAAGAAAGATATAGAAGAAGACCTTAGAAGATGGAAAAATATACCCTGATCATGGATAGGCAGAACCAACATCATCAAAATGGCGATATTACCAAAAGTTCTCTATAAATTCAATGCAATGCCAATCAAAATCCCAACAGCATTTCTTGTAGAAATAGATAAAAGAATCATGAAATTCATATGGAATAATAAAAGACCCAGAATAGCAAAAACAATGCTAAGCAGGAAGTGTGAATCAGGCGGTATAGCGATTCCAGACTTCAAACTATACTACAGAGCAATAGTTACAAAAACAGCATGGTACTGGTATCAAAACAGGCGGGTGGACCAATGGTACAGAATAGAGGACACAGTAACCAATCCACAAAACTACAACTATCTTATATTTGATAAAGGGGCTAAAAGCATGCAATGGAGGAAGGATAGCATCTTCAACAAATGGTGCTGGGAAAACTGGAAATCCATTTGCATCAAAAAGAAGCTGAATCCCTATCTCTCGCCATGCACAAAAGTTAACTCAAAATGGATCAAGGAGCTTGATATTAAATCAGAGACACGGCATCTGATAGAAAAAAAAGTTGGTTATGATCTACATACTGTGGGATCGGGCCCCAAATTCCTCAATAGGACACCCATAGCACAAGAGTTAACAACTAGAATCAACAAATGGGACTTACTCAAACTAAAAAGTTTTTTCTCAGCAAAAGAAACAATAAGAAAGATAAACAGGGAGCCTACATCCTGGGAACAAATCTTTACTCCACACACTTCAGATAGAGCCCTAATAACCAGAATATACAAAGAACTCAAACAATTAGACAATAAGATTACAAATAACCCAATCAATAAATGGGCCAAGGACCTGAATAGACACTTCACAGAGGAGGACATGCAATCAATAAATAAGTACATGAAAAAATGCTCACCATCTCTAGCAGTCAGAGGAATGCAAATCAAAACTACCCTAAGATACCATCTCACTCCAGTAAGATTGGCAGCCATTAGGAAGTCAAACAACAATAAGTGCTGGAGAGGATGCGGGGAAAAGGGCACTCTTGTTCATTGCTGGTGGGACTGCAAATTGGTGCAGCCAATTTGGAAAGCAGTATGAAGATTTCTTGGAAAGCTGGGAATGGAACCACCATTTGACCCAGCTATTCCCCTTCTCGGTCTATTCCCTAAAGACCTAATAAGAGCATGCTACAGGGACACTGCTACATCGATGTTCATAGCAGCACAATTCACGATAGCAAGATTGTGGAATCAGCCTAGACGCCCTTCAATAGATGAATGGATAAAAAAAATGTGGCATTTATACACGATGGAGTATTACTCTGCATTAAAAAATGACAAAATCATAGAATTTGGAGGGAAATGGATGGCATTAGAGCAGATTATGCTAAGTGAAGCTAGTCAATCTTTAAAAAACAAATACCAAATGAGCCCTTTGATATAAGGGGAGTAAACAAGGACAGGGTAGGGAAGAAGAGCTTGTGAAGAAGATGTACATTAAACAGGGATGAGAGGTGGGAGGGAAAGGGAGTGAGAAGGGAAATCGCATGGAAATGGAAGGTGATCCTCAGGGTTACACATAAGGACATATAAGAGGAAAGGAGGGGTAAGACAAGATAATACAAATCGAAGAAATGATTTACAGTAGAAGGGGTAGAGAGAGAAAAGGGGAGGGGAGGGGAGGGGAGGGGAGGGGGGGATAGTAGAGAATAGGACAGACAGCAGAATACATCAGACACTAGAAAGGCAATTTGTCAATCAATGGAAGGGTAACTGATGTGATTCAGCAATCTGTATATGGGGTATAATTGGGAGTTCATAACCCACTTGAATCAAATTGTGAAATATGATGTATTAAGAACTATGTAATGTTTTGAACGACCAACAATAAAAAAAAAGAATATAAAGGCAAACATTATGTGGGCTAAGCCTCAAGGATGCCTTATCTCTACTCAGGCCAGATGTTTATTCATACATACATGTTACCTACGTCAGAGTGCTTCAGAGTGATTGATTCAACTTGTACCTGCAGGATGCTGTTTCATGGCTCCAAAGAGAATGGCTATGACCTGCATGGCAGGTAATTCCAAAACTGGTGAGGGCCGATGGATAAGAAAAGACAAACAGACACATGTAGAGAGAAAACTAAGACCAGGTGGATTATTATGTGCTGATGGAGGTATAATGACCCAGAGCTAGCTCAGGACATTCATTAAATAGATTTTAATATCAAAATAATTTTTTTTTGTAAAAGTTTCTTCAAAGCATGCAAGATGAAGGACAAAGTTCTGGGTTATTCCAATTATAATTATCAACTTGCACTCATAATTCGCAGCAGCTAGTGTCTGAATTCAGGGTCAAGACCAATAGTGCCATGGCATGCATCGGACCTCCTTTCAGAAGGGTGTCATCATAGCAACTGGGCAGTCTAGCGATTTTGCACAAGGAGTTTGCAGCACAGTTGCACTCCTGTGGTCTGCCAGTCAGAGACTGTGATTCAAATCACCACTCCTGATAGATAGTTATAATACTGAAATACTTCTATAGTGGTTGATGAAGAGTCCTGAATGATCCATCCCCTATTGCTGGCCTCCCCCTGACTCTCTTCTGTCATGATCTATATAGTTCCATGTTCTCCTTGCAGCTAAAGCCTTCTGGGTCAACTCTAGCCCTACAGATGGGGTCCATTCTCATCACCTGCAGTCTATGCCATTCTTTGGTTAAGTTTCTGAATAGAAAACATTCTTGGAGATCCTGTTTTTATTTAAATTTTTGACATTTTGGAGTTCCTCAGAATTTGGACATTATAATTTAGATTTTTGGAACTAATACACTAAATATTATTTATTTTGACTACTAATGTTTTGAACCCCTTGAATTTTGTACTTGGTCTTCATTTTCTTCACTCTAGAACTCTCCCATCTGTATCCTCACTAGCATTCAGTTTCAAATTGGATAGTGCTAACTGATGTCATCAAAAGGATTAAGATAATGAGAGTGGTGTTAGTTACTTTTGGACACAGTGACAGACTCGTGTGGGATATCAGCCAGGGTTTGTTATGAGAAAATGAAAGAGTCCACTTTCTCTGGTTAGAACTCTCTGTCGAAAGGTGTGTGTATTAGGCAGCTTGGGTTGCCATAGAAGAATACCATGACAAGGTGGCTTGAACAACAAACATTTATTAATGTTCTGGAAACTGTGAGACTGAGATCCAGATGTCATTAGAGTGGGATTCTTCTAAGAATTTTCTCCTTGGATTATAGATGGCTATCTTCTCCTTGTGTCTCCATATGATCTCCTTCTGTATATGTGTGTCTGTGTCCTCTTCTTTATATGAATATATGTTTTATTATCATTGTAATTTATTAGTTGTACCAATTAATAGACTTCATTGAGCCATTTCCACAGGTGCACTGATCACATGCACTCTCCCCTTGACCCTCTCTCACCCTCTCCTCTGTCACCCTGTACTGTTCCTGGTCCATAGTGGTCCCTATTCTACTTTTAGGACATTTTTTAAATCCCCCTGGTTTTTGAATTTGAGGGAAAATAGGCTATGTGTGCCTTAACTGTGTCTGACTTATTTCACTTAACTCCATTCCTTTGAGTTCCATCAATTTTCCTATGAATGACGATTGTATTATTCTTTATAGCTGAATAAGACTCCTTTGTGTGTGTGTGTGTGTGTGTGTGTGTGTGTGTACATACTTTTTAATTTGTGAATATTTTGAGAGGCATCTAGGCTGATTCCATATTCCCACTGTAAATAGTGCCACAATAAACATGGGCATTCAGGTATCATTTTGTATGCTGACTTTATTTACTTTTGATAAATATCCAGCAGTGGTATACCTTGATAGTATGGTAGTTCTATTTTTAGATTTCTGAAAAACCTCCATATGTTTTCTACAGAGGTTGTACTCATTTACAGTCTTACCATCAGTGTAAAAGGGTTCCTTTTATTCTACATCCTCACCAGCATTTGTAATTTTTTAAAATTATTTTTTATAATAGCCATTGCAGTTGGGGTAAAATGAAATCTCATTGTCGTTCTTATTTGTATTTTCCCGATGGCTAAAAATGTGGAACATTTTTTCATTTATTTACTGGCCATTTGTATTTCTTCTTTTGAGAAGTATATCAAGGTCACTTTTTCGGATTTTTATTGTGTTTACATATTTATTGGTTGTTGAGTTTATGAGTTTTTAAAAGTATATTCTGTATATTATTTCTCTGTCAAATGAATAGCTGAAAAATATTTTCTCTCACTCTCTAAGTTGTCTTTTCACTCTGTTTATTATACCCTTCACTGTGCAGAGGCTTTTAAATTTGATCCATTCCTCATTGTTGGTGAGTAGGTGGTACTAGTGCCTCCCTTCCCCTAAGAAATTCAGGTCCCTGTGGATCTGGAGTCCATGATGAGGAGGAGCATCCCCCATGCAGAGGGGCTGAAGGTGGGGTCTCTGTCTATCATTCCATCTGAACACAGGTGATGAGGGGACGTGGGTGCCCCTCTATAGAACTTGCCAATGACATTATCTTGTTAAAACCACACAACACAGAGTGTCCTTGTGCTTAAAAAGTTTCCTTCCAAGAACCTACAGGCTAAGATGCAGGACTATGGAGCAAGGAGTGTTGAGAGCCACAGCCAAATGGGCCCCAGCAAACTTCCAGCTGCCTGCAAACTTCCAGCTGCCAGCTGATGATTTCCTCCCAGCAGCCCCAGCAAACTTCTAGCTGCCAGCTGATTGGCTCCTCTGCGGTGATGCTCATTGGGTTGTTTCCCTGCCCTTTCAGACCATGGAGCTGCTCATTGGGGGACTTTTTTTGGCTCAGCCCATGCGACCCAGCCAATCAGCCTCAAGAGCAGGAGGAGTTGGGGGGGTTGAGAGGCTTGTGGGGATCCGGTGGTTGCAGTTGGGCTCTGAGGAAATTCCTGAAGAGCTCTGTATGGCGTGTGTTCTAAAAATAAAGTTCGTTTCTGCTTGATAAGTGGCTGGTGAATTGTGCCTAGCCAGACTGCGGCAAAGGAGGACATGGTGGCCTAGAGTTGTGCTCCTCAAAGGAGGGCTTCATCTGCCAATTGACCAGTAAAACTAATGGCAAATGATCAGACCTGCAAGAAATGAGCCATGTCTGTGAGGACTTTGGAAACTCACTTATTATCCTGCCACCAGCAAGGAACCTTGCCCTGAGGTTTGCAGAAAGCCCTTTGGCTTAGAGGTTTTCATTTGTAACAAATACTGAGCAGTCTCTTTTGTGTGTGTGTGATCAGCTTGTGGTCTTGCTCCACCTTGGGGACATAGTCTGGCTTTGTTGAGACTTTTTCCAATTTTGATGCTCTCTCTAGATACTTGAACTTGTCCCCTTTCACCATGCTCTCCATTTCTGCCTTCAGAGTCTGGATCTCTCTTTTATTCTTGAGGAGAATCTGGTAAATGGAGTTAAACTCGTTGATGATCCTCTTCTCGTCTTCCTTTATCTTGCGTATAGAGTTCGCCTCATAGGCATCAATGAGAACGTTCATTTACATGTATTCCTGTCTCAGCTGTTCCATCTTCCTGTCTGCGGCCTTCCACAAGCTCTGCTACCTGGTTCTTATGTCCTCCAGTGCTCTTGATGCCCGTTGATACAACTGTACATGATGGTTAGTTTATGTTTCAGTTTATTTTCCAGATGGGGCAGGTCAGTTTCAGGGACACGGGAGAGGAGGCCTTGTGCTCCACCAGGAAAATGTGGCAGATACACTGGGCATATCTGGGGCAAAATAAGTCCCGCAGGCAGTTGTGCTGAGAGCATTTGGAGTGCAGCAGGTTTCCAAATGGCAGCTGCAACAGATGGTCTTGGAAGGCAGGGCTCTCTCGGGATGTGGCAGCAAGTACTCATGATAGAAGGAGGCCATGCACACTAAGCAGGTCTTCAGGGTCTCCTCCACCTTCAGACAGTGGTCACAGACCACTGGGTGTCCGGTCTGGGGGCCACCAGGGGAGCATGGTGTCCAGTTAATGGTGGGTGCCTGCTCCAGCGCGGCCTGTAGAAACTGGTTCACCAGGGCGCATAGTGTCGTGTTCTTCTGCTTCGGGAACTCTGGGGAGACAGCATGTTACTTGGGCTCTGGTATGGCTTGCCCTGAAAGGCCCACGTATCGTTCAGGCAACACCTGCAAAAGTTGTGGCCATATGGGGTGGTGGCCGGCTCCATGAAGTGCTCCAGGCAGACGGAGAATGACAGCTTCTCACCAGCAGGAACAGCTCCACAATGGCACCCGACTCCTAGGCCGGAGACCAACACACGACCATCCCCAGGCTGCCGAGGACACTGTATCCTGTTGTACTCAAAGTTTAAATACTCATACACTGCTGTCCTGGCACATCCAGTGGTTTTATTATGGTAGGCATAAAACCTACAAGCCATCTAACTGGAGATTGATCCCAGGGGAGTGTTTTACCATTGACCACATCCGAAATCCTTTTTATTTTTATATTGTATTTTTTTTTATTAGGGTTTTGCTAAGTTACTTCTGCTCTCTAAGTTGCTGAGGCTGGCTTTGAACATATGATCCTCCTGCCTCTGTGTTCTGACTTGTTAACATAGGCATGCACCACTATGCCCGGATCATCTAAGTAACTTGAAGTTGTGAAACTGAAATCTGAACAGAAATCAAGATCCATTTTGACGAATTGTAGAAGATAGTGTTTATGTCTAAACTCAAGGATTTAGTCACTGTGTGGAGATTTGAAAATATGAGCAAAATGGGGCTAATGCTTAAACTAAGTGTGTCTTAAACATGTCTCCCAGAGTGGCTTCTGTATACGGTGACCAGTAACCTAGCTTGTTATACAAATTGTAAACCAGTCTAAGGTTAGGAATGCACTTTTAACAAAGCAATTAAATCTCCGTCAATCACAGCAACTCAGCTTCAGACCATCACAAGCTCCCGACTGATCTGACTATTAGCATATAGGTCAGAAATGCTGACTGCACCCAATCAGAGTGTTTCCATATGGCACTTTCTTTTCTATGGCAGTGAGTGTAATCTGCTGAGATCGTCTTTGGTCTCAAGTGCAACCTTGTGCTAGATCCTTTTTGTTTTCTTTCCTTAGGCAAGTTTTGCTAAATTAAGTGTTCTCAATTTTTCTTAAAACAATTCCCATGTATGAACCAATTGTGAGAACCTGCCAATGTTTGGGAGTGACTCAAAGACTATTTTCTGACCATCTTTGGGCCATCTAGGAGTAGGGTGAGCTGAAGGACCCAGAAACACAGAAGAGGCTATTTTAGGAATAACTGCTTTTCCCACCACAGGGTCAAAAGATAGACCACAGCTTAAGAAATCTGGGATGGGAGAGATGGTGATACCAAGAGTACTACCAGATGAGGGAATCTAGGGAAAAACTGAGAGGACCAGCCAGAGGAAATACAGGAGCAAGGCCCTGGAAACCCCAGGGAATGCCCATGAAAGTGTCCCCTCTGAATGCATGTGCAGTCCAGACAGTATCCTGTGGGCTCAGGGAAGAGCAACAACCATCAAGTGAAATTTTCTTACTCTTTTACTCCCGGGGTAGCTGCTGGACTTGAAGACAAGACCACTAGGCCTGTTTGGCAGAAGAGGTAGATGTACCACATGCAAATGGAGACATCTACTTGCTGCTTGCTGGCCTGGCTCTGCAGGATTCCAGCAAGCCTGGCTGTTCCTGAGAGAGAAACTTCATGTTTCAATGTAATGTCAAGTTTTGACTATTAACCTGGGACTGGCAGTGTAATTACTGCAACCAGACCTCATTTTGTTCCTGGAGAGAACTAGTGGATTTTTTCTTATCTGAACACAAGAAGGTGAGCCATGGGAACCCTAAGTTTCACCCAAGAGCTGGAGACACCAGTACCCAGGAGCTGGTGTGCATAGGCAGTGTGGAGGGAACAAAGTCAGTTTTGAAGAACTCTATGAATGCAGCTTATTCACAGTGAAAGCAAAAGTAACTAGGACTACAGAAAACAGTCCTTTAACACCAAAGTAAATTAGTAGAAACCCACTAAATATCATGTTAAAAAAAGTGATTTGTAAAATTACTTGAAAGAACATTTATTTTTTTTCTCAGCACTGTAAATATGTAGTGTGTATTAAACATTAGTTTTTGTGCTACAACAGTGTTTAATTCTGGAAACAATATGCCACAATTGTGTGTACTTTATTTAGCAAGTAAAAGTTAAGTTGGCAATCATGCAGTAAAAATAAAAACAATGATAATATCAACATCATCCAATAGGAATTATGCAAAGTGTTTTAATATTGTAACTCATTTCCTGTTCACCACAATGTTATTAACATTCATTCTCATTTTAGGAAGTGATGTTTGGAGACACTAAATGACTTGCTTAAGTCATACACCTAGAATGTGGAAAGTTTCTGTCACTCTAGGGACCACAGCATACAAAAAATTTGTACACCTCATGAAGTTTTTATTGATATTGGAAATAGGTATGTAAAGTGTTCCTAGCAACAGATTGTGGCAGAAATATAAAAGAGTGGAGGGATGGTCTTACTTGTGAAGTTTCAGGAGGATTCCTAAAAGAGATGTCTGAATGGTCAACTGGTCGATGGAAAAAAATGGTAGAGATTGTTGAGAACATCAAGGAGCTGGTGGCAGCAATTTCAAGTATTGGACAAAGGGGGGAAGAATAACTTCAGACGTAATGTAATGTCACAATGAGAATGAGAAAAACTAATGCACAAAAATGTTTCCTAGAGGAGAGCTTAGCATCTTCTAATTCCCATTCACTGTGGCTGGCAAAGCATTGTTTTATAGCTTTCTGGATGGTATCACTTGTGATGGTATCACTTGTGTTGTTTGCATAACTGTACCATGGGTGTGAGAAGCATGGGTCACATGTTTATGGGGAGATAGATTGTTCTGGATATGACAACTCATCCCAAGGACGGGGGCCCCAGCAAACCTCTGAGTAATCACAGAGTCCTGTATTTGTTTGTAAAATGCAACAATCCGCCTTGGCCCTGGAAATAATCACAGCAATTTATTGTGTTACAAAAATGGTTATGAATGTGACCAACCTTGGAGAACAGGGAAGCCATTGGGACTATCTGGAGCTGGATGTGTCATACTGTTAAGGTGGTGAGAAGGACAGAAAGTGTAGCTGTGTTTGGGAAAGCTTGGAGTAATTTCTTCCTGTGGGAATTCTTTACATGTAAAAGTCCTTGAAATTGTCAACAGCATTGTAGTCTATGAAGGGGAATTTTTCTTAGAGATAACATTGTAGAATGCCTTCCTGTTTTTGTTTTTGCTTATTTGCAAAAGAGCTTTTTCCCTTGGAATATGAAGAAGGAATCACATATTTTACCACTCCACATTGTATTCTGGAGTGCCTGATTCATTGAAGTCAATATGAAATCTTATTAAATAAAAGTCTATTTCAAAACCAAATTTGCAATAGATTCTAGATGTCATTTAGAGAGTCTTTCATCTGTGGATTTAAAAAAGCACTTCAAGTTGGGCAAGGTGGTACACACATGTAATCCCAGATATTCAGGAGTCTGAGGATGACTGCAAGTTGAGAAATAGCCTCAGCAACTTAGCAAGACCCTGATTCAAAATGAAATAAAAAGGGGGCAGGGCTGAGAATATAGCTCAGTTGGTAGAGTGCTTGCCTTGCATGCACAAGGCCCTAGGTTCAATCCCCAGCACCACAAAAAAGAATGAAAGAAAAAAGGGGCTTGGGGTGTAGCTCAGTGGTATAGCATGTGTTCATACTAGGACCCAGATTCAATCTCCAGTACTGTGAAACAAAACAAAACAAATTATTTGCATCAAAAGGTTTTGATGTGAAAATTTTGAAAACAAGGGAGATGTATTTTTGTTGTCCAATATCTTAATTTTTTTGGTTATCTATTTCTTGGTATGTTTAAAAATGCTGAAATATTTATAAGATTTATAATAGGTAAATTTTATTAAAATAAAATACAGGTAGCTATGAAGTTTGTAGTATAAATATCTTTGTAATGGATTGAACCCCTGGATTACTTCTGGATAAGGTTCTGGATTTCTGCCATGAAAATTAGACACACAAATCATCAAGGTGACATGTGACAGATGGATATACACAGTGAGTTATGGGAATGTTGCTTTAATGCAAACTGTTCATTGCTGTTTTGCCCAGCTTATTGAACTATGAATTGCTACTGAGGGACAATACATTCAGCATGTCATAGTAATTAACTATTATTATGAATGCTTATCTGTTTTCAGTCTTTACAACCACCTCTAAAGACTGAGTAGTAATCACTTAATTAATAATGTTAAAAATCAATTTGAAAAGGATGCACTATTCTTTATAAAGCATTTTCCGTATAGAATATTTCCTAATTTGTTTCCTGTTTCTTTGATAACCTAAACTTACCCTGTGTAAGTTCCACTATAAAAAAACAAAGTCCAATAGAGAATATTAGAGGACATCCAAGATCGTATTTCTTTATTTTATGATTTGATGACATTACAAGGGAGTAGAGTAGAAAAATTAATAGGTGTAAATTTTTAATTATGGAGAATGGGACTTCTTATTGAAACAAATAGACTTAAGGAGTCCTTGTGTCAGCTCTACTTCTTTTAATAAAAGGACTGTGATGCTTTTATTATGATGGATAACCTGAGAGACCCAACCAGTGAAAAATGCTTGACAGATGTCTTTAAAAAAAATGAGATAAGTACATTGCTTATAAGTGATAAGAAATGTGTAATTTTACCAATTGCATCCTTTGGAAAGTGCTGAGGTATAATAATTGAAACTTTTCATTATGGATTATTCTAATATAAATATGATTAAATGTACAATTTTCTCAATTCAGATGTTTCAATGTTCCCTACTAGGAGTTTCATTAGTCTCTGTGTGTATCTCAAACATGGATTAAGTTATATATTTTGAAGGATTCTAAACTGTTTGAAGTCACGTTCCTTTTCAGCCCTATAATGAACAAATAACAGAGCTTGACTGCCTGAGTCTTAGAAAATATTCATTTCTTAGAATTCTTTCCAAATGAAATCTTCTACATAGCTTAGTTTAAGCTATGTTCACTGAACATTAACACTTTATATTTTGGAAATGTGTAGTATCATTTCACAGCTGAGCAAGGTGGCACATTCCTGTAGTTCTAGCAGTTGGAGAGGCTGAGGCAGGAGGATCACAAGTTCAAAGCTAGCCTCAGCAAAAACAAGGCACTAAGCAATTCGGTGAGACCCTGGCTCTGAATAAACTACAAATAGGACTGAGGATGTGGCTCAGTGGTAGAATGCCCCTTAATTCAATCCCTGGTAGCCCCTCCTCCCCAAAATATATTATTTGAGGGCTTTACCGCATTTTAAGGAACAAAACATTACAACAATAAAGGATTAAATATGAACTTCCCAGAGGATAAACTAAGAATACTGTCAGAAATCTTGTTTGTAAAAAAATCTTTTCATGATTCTTAGCTTTTTTCATTTGAAAATATAGCTAATTCTCCAAGTTTCATATTACCTGCTATGTGCAGAATAATGTGCTAGTTGGACAGCCCCCTAGGAGATAGATATGAGTCCAGATGCCTCTTTGCTGCTCAGTTCTTGTCTCCAATGAAATAAAATATGACATTGATACATTTTACTTGTCAATACTAAAGCTGGACAAACAAGATAATTTCTCTCACTGAAGGTTGGCAGCATTTTATTCATGTTTAAAATTCAAGATTCTCTAAAGTGTGGGTCAGAGGTGAGGCTGGAGAAAACCCATAGAGGAAGGAATTTGGCAGGTCTGAATTTGGAATCTGCAGTTCCTCTATTCAGAGGCAATGGTATTACCATGGAACCAAAGTTCCAGAGGATTTTCCCAAGCAGAGAACACCATTTGGGAGGCCATGTCTCAGTGTCTTGGGGTTCTGGGGACAGGACAAGGCTGGTGGTGTCCCTCTTGTGCTTGCAGTTGGTGAAGTGGCTTCAGATCTACTAGGAAGGAGGAATGGATGTAGGGTCTCTGTGAAAGTTCTCCATGTGTTAGGTTTCCTTGGAAACTCTATGAAGTGCCTGTGCAGGGTCTCTTGAAATCTGTGTGAGGTCTCTGCGGAGCTACGTATAGAGGATTCTCTATAAGAATCTTCTGTGAGGACTCTCTTATGGTGAGATCTTTATGTATGTCTTTGTGGATTTTCTATGTAGGAGGAGGTCCCTGTGGGAGACTGTGAGGCTTTTGTAATCCTGGGAGGCACTGTAGGACATCTCTGTGGCATCTCTGTTAAGGACTCTCTGGGGCAGGAAGAGGTCCTCATGTTTTGTCTCTGGGTGAGTTCTGTGCGGACAACTCTGTAGAAAACCTGTAAAATCACTGTGGAGGTTCTCTGGGTATGTGGGGCAAAATGAGGTCCTGTGAGAATTACTGTGTAATGTTGCCCTGAGAAGTTACTGTGCCATCATCACCTGAAAAATGTGTGTGGTCTCTGTGGGAGGTCACTCTATGGTTCCTCTGCACAAGTTTCTGTGTGAGGTCTTTCTATGCCTATTCTGTGTTAGAGATCTCTTTGGGAGAGGCCTCTGAAGGTGAGCTTTGTGAAGTCCCTGGGAAATCTCTGTGAGGTTTCGATATTGCACTGAAAGTCCCTGTACTGTCTCTACTGGTTCTTGTATGGTCATCTTTACGGGGTCTCTATGAGGTCTCTATGAGAATCTTTGAAGATTCCATAGGGTCTGGGAGACTAAGTGGTGTCTCTGTGAGGGAGTGGTGTAAATACTGTGGCATTGAGAAGTTACTGAGGGAGATCTCTGCTTTAGGTCTCCATGAGAGGTCTCTGAAATTTCACTCAGTGCAAGTCTCTGTCAGAGGCCTGTGTGGAGGTCTCTGTGAGATCTGTGTGAGGATCTGTTCTCTTATTATTTGGGGGGTGTCTCTAGGGATTGAAATCAAGGACACTCCACCTCTGAGCTGCATCTCCAGCCCTATTTTGAATTTTATTTAGAGATAGGGTCTCACAGAGATGTTTAGTGTCTCACTGCTGCTGAGGCTTGTTTTGAAATTGTGATCCTCCTGCCTCAGCCTCCTAAGCTGTTGGAATTACAGGCAAGCACCACTGTGCCGGGCTGTTCCCTTACTTTTTTTTTTAAAGAGGAGGGAGGGAGGGAGGGAGGGAGGGAGGGAGGGAGAGAGAGAGAGAGAGAGAGAGAGAGAGAGAGAGAGAGGGAATTTTTTAATATTTATTTTTTAGTTATTGGCGGACACAACATCTTTGTTTGTATGTGGTGCTGAGGGTCGGACCCGGGCCGCACGCACGCCAGGCGAGCGTGCTACCGCTTGAGCCACATCCCCAGCCCTCCCTTATTTTTAAGGGAATCCTTGTGAGATATTTTCTGTGGTGGCTGTCAGAGGTCTCCGTGATGTTCACCATGGCTCTTTGTTGGGGTCTGTGTATGGTTCTATGTGTGAGTCTTTGTGAGATCTCTGGGTGTCAATGGCTTAAGCAGCAGACACTTATTTCTCATCTTGTTGCAGGGTGGAAGTGCAAGATTAGAGGGATTCTGATGACCCACATCCTGAATTATAGATACAGCCTTTTCCTTGTATCTACACAGAGTAAAGAGAGAGGAGAAGTAATTTCCCGTGTTTATGAGGGTTAAGCTCCACTTTCATAACTGAGCTCCTTCCCAAAGGCCCCAACATCCTAACACCATCACATTAGAGATTAAGTCTTCAATATTTAAAGCTGGGGTCAAGACATTTAATCCACAGCGCCCCAAATACTAGGAATGGAAGTAGATAATCACACAGACAATGGGCTGAGGAATGGATAACACTTAAAATTCTGAAGATTCATGTTTCAATTTGTTCTTGGTTCATCTTCTCCTGACCAGTGTCTTGGAAGCAAGGACTCAAGGCAAGACTTGGATGACTACTGTAGTGACTGACACGCACTGTACACACCCAGCGCCAAGCTGCAGCACACAGGCAGAATGCGCTAGCAACAAGCTTTAAAGTGAAATTGTTTCAAGATCATAGAAAACATCTCTCCTGGACACACAGTTTTAGGATCCTGTGTATCCAGGAGTTTTTCTCTGTTTTGCATAGATGCCTCCCAGTTTGTTAACTGATATTCTTTTATCAGCACATAGAAATTACACAGAATAGTGGGTTTCTTTGTGGTATGTTTGTATATGCACATTGCATAATTTGATAAATTTAAATGCTCAGCACCTCCTTACTCTCCTTTCTTCCCTTCCCTTCATCCCCTTCCTCTATGTTACTGCTCTCATGAGATCCTTTTTTTTTCTGGCTAAATTCCACATTTGAGAGAAAACATGATACTTGCCTTTCTGAGTGTACTTATTTTGTCTAACAATGGTCTCTAGTTCTATCCATTTCTCTGCAAATGACATAGTTTTATGATTCTTTAAGGCTGAAAAAAAAAACTCCGTTGTGTCTATATATCACATTTTCTTTATTCAAACATCTATTGACTGATACTTAGGCTGTTTCCAAACTTGGTAATTCATACAGTAATTCAAAATTGCAGTTGTGAATTGCTCTTCTAAACATGGACAGGCATGGGTCACTATTCTATGCTGACTTAAATCTTTTAGTTAAATACTGAGAAGTGAATAGTATACCTGGGTCATATTGTGGTTCCATTCCTAGTCTTTTGAGGAATCTCTATAATTACTCCCATAGTTGCTATTCTAATTTACATTCTTACAAAGGCTGTATAAGGGTTCTTTCCTCCCACATTCTGACAGCATCTATTGTTATTTGTAATTTGAAATGAAAACTCATTGTAGTTTTGATTTACATTTCCCAGATGACTATAGTTGTCAAACATTTTTAAAATATAATTTTTGGCCATTTATACTTTCGCTTTTTGAAAATGTCTAAATTTTTTTGCCCATTTATTGAATAGGCTTCTGATACTGAGTTTTTTGAGTTCTTTATGTGGTCTAGATATTAATCTTCTGTTAAAATAGCTGGCAAAGGTTCTTTCCTATTCTGTGGATTCCATCCTTGTGCTATGAATTGTTCCCTTCACTGTGATGACACCTAACTTTTTGCTCTTATTTACTGAGTTATAAAGTCCTATTGAAGAAATCATTACCTACACCTATATGTTGCAGCATTTTCTTTTTCTTTTCTTTTTTAAATTGATTTTATTTTTAAATACAAGATAGTGGAATGTATTTATCATTCTGTTTACACATATAGAGCACAATTTTTCATATCTCTGTATATAAATTATGCTTATACCAATTCATGTCTTTATACATGTACTTTAAATAATGATGTCCATCACATTCCACCATTATTGCTAACCCCATGCCCCCTCCCTTCCCCTTCCACCCCTCTGCCCTATTTAGAGTTTGTCTATTCCTCCCATGCTCCCTTTCCCTACCCCACTATGGATCAGTCACCTTATATGAGAGAAAACATTCAGCATTTGTTTTTTTGGGGATCGGCTAACTCCACTTAGCATTATCTTCTCCAACTCCATCCATTTACCTGCAAATGCCATGATTTTATTCTCTAATTGCCGAGTAATATTCCATTGCATTTATATGCCACTTTTTTTTTTATCCATTCCTCTACTGAAGGGTATCTAGGTTGGTTCCACAGTTTAACTATTATGAATTGTGCTGCTATAAACATTAATGTGGCTGTGTCCTTGTAGTATGTTGTTTTTAAGTGCTTTGGGTATAGGCTGAGGAGAGGGATAGCTGGGTCAAATGGTGGTTCCATTCCCAGTTTTCCAAGGAATCTCCATACTGTTTTCCATATTGGTTGCACCAATATTGTGATTTGCAGTCCCACCAGCAATGAATGAGTGTACCTTTTATCCCCATATCCTTGCCAACACTTATTGTTATTTGTCTTCATAATAACTGCCATTCTGACTGGAGTGAGATGATATCTTAGAGTAGTTTTGATTTGCATTTCGCTAATTGCTAGAGATGATGAACATTTTTTCATATATTCTCAGAAGTGTCTGTCAAGGCCCATGGCCCATTTATTGATTGGATTATTGTTTTGGGTCCTTACTTTTTGAGTTCTTTCTATACCCTAGTGATTACTGCTCTGATGTGTGAGGGGTAAAAATTTACTCTCAGGATGTAGGCTCTCTATTCACCTCACAGATTGTTTCTTTTGCTGAGAAGAAATTTTTTAGTTTGAGCCCATCCCATATGATTCTTGGTTTTAATTCTTACACTATAGGAGTCTTATTAAGGAAGTTGTGACCTAAACCCACAGGATGATGATTAGGGCCTACTCTTTCTTCTATTAGACACAGAGTCTCTGGTTTAATTACTAGGTCTTTGATCCACTTTGAGATGAGTTTTGTGCATGATGAGAGATAGGGATTTAAGCTCATTTTCTTGGACATATGGATTTCCAGTTTTCCTAGCACCATTTGTTGAAGAGGCTAGCTTTTCTCCAATGCATGTTTTTGGCCCCTTTGTCTAATATAAGATAATTGTAATTTTGTAGGTTAATCTCTGTGTCCTCTATTCTATACCATTGGTCTACCAGTCTGTTTTGGTGTCAATACCATGCTGTTTTTGTTACTATTACTCTCTAGTATAGTTTGAGGTCTGGTATAGTTATGCCACCTGCTTCACTTTCCTGCTAATGATTGCTTTAGCTATTCTTGGTCTCTTATTTTTCCAGAAGAATTTCATGATTGCTTTTTCTATTTCTATGAGGAATGTCATTGGGATTTTGATTGGAATTGCATTAAACCTGTATAGTGCTTTTGGTAGTATGGTCATTTTGATAATATTAATTCTGCCTATCCAAGAGCAAAGTAGATCTTCTTATCTTCTAAGGTCCTCTTTAATTTTTTTATTTAGGATTCTGTCATTTCCATTGCATAGATCTTTCACCTCTTTAGTTGAGTTGCTTCCCAAGTATTTTATTTTTAAGGCTCTTGTAAATGGGGTAGTTTTCCTTATTTCCCTCTCAGAGTATTTGTCACTGATATACTTAAATGCCTTTGATTTATGGGTGGTGATTGTATATCCTGCTACTTTGCTGAATTCATTTACTAGTTCTAGAAATTTTCTGGTGGAGATTTTTGGGTCTTCTAGATACAGAATCATATCATCAGCACATAGTGCTAATTTAAGTTGTTCTTTTCCTATGCACATCCCTTTAATTTCTTTTGTCTAATTGCTCTGGCCAGTGTTTCAAGAACTATGTTGAATAGAAGTGGTGGAAGAGGATGTCCCCATTTTGTTCCAGTTTTTAGAGGGAATGCCTTTAATTGTTCCCCATTTAGAATGATGTTGGCCTGAGGCTTTGCATAGATAGCCTTTATGATGTTTAGATATGTTCCTGCTATCCCTAGAGTTTTTAGTGTTTTGAACCTGAAGGGGTGCTCTATTTTGTCAAATACTTTTTCTGCATCTATTGAGATGATCATATGATTCTTATCTTTGTGTCTGTTGATGGGATGAATTATATTTATTGATTTCCATATGTTGAACCAACCTTGCATCCATGGGATGAATCCCACTTGATCATGGTGCACGATCTTTTTGATATGATTTTTATTCAATTTGCCAGAATTTTATTGAGAACTTTTGCATCTATGTTCATTAGAGATATTGTTCTGAAGTTATCTTTTTTTTTTTTTTTTTTGGTGTTTCTTTGCCTGATTTTGGAATCAGGGTGATTTTGGCCTCATGAATGAGTTTGGAAGAGCTGCTTCTTTTTCTATTTCCTGTAATAAATTGAAAAGCATTGGTTTTAATTCTTTAAAGGTCTTGTAGAACTCAGCTGTGTTTCCATCCAGTCTTGGGCTTTTCTTAGTTGGTAGGCTTCTGATGGCATCTTCTATTTCATCACTTGATATTGGTTTGTTTAAATTGTGTATATATTCCTGGTTCAATCTGGGAAAATCATATGTCTTAAGAAATTTGTCGATGCCTTCAATGTCTTCTATTTTATTGGAGTATAATTTTTCAAAATAATTTCTAATTATTCTCTGTATTTCTGTAGTGTCTGTTGTGATATCACCCTTTTCACCACATATGCTGGTAATTTGAGTTTTATTTCTGTCTCTTCATTAGCACAGCTACGAGTCTGCCAATTTTTTTTCAAAGAACCCAACTGTTTTGTCAATTTTTTCAATTTTTTCTTTTGATTTCATTGATTTCATCTCTAACTTTAATTATTTATTGTCTTCTACTGCTTTTTCTGTTGATTTGTTCTTCTTTTTCCAGGGCTTTGATCTGTAATGTGAAGTCATTTGTTTGTTAACTTTTTCTTCTTTTAAGAAATAAACTCCATGCAATAAACTTTCCTCTTAGAACTGCTTTCACAGTGTCCCAGAGATTTTAATATGTTGTATCTATATTCTAATTTATCTCTAAGAATTTTTTCATCTCCTCCTTGATGTCTTCTGCAACCCATTGTTCATTCAGTAGTAATTATTTAGTCTCCAGGTATTGGAGTAATTTTTATTTTGTCATTGATTTCCAATTTCATTCCATTATTTTCTGATAAAATGCATGTTAGTATCTCTACTTTTTTGTATTTGCTAAGAGTTGCTTTGTGACATAGTATATGGTCTATTTTAGAGAAGGATTCATGTGCTGTTGAGAAGAAAGTGTATCCACTTGATGCAGGTTGAAATATTCTATATATGTCAGTTAAGTCTAAGTTATTGGTTATATTGTTGAATTCTATAGTTTCTTTATTCAACTTTTCTTTGGAAGATCTGTCCAGTGGTGACAGAGGTAATGTTAAAGTCACCCAAGATTATTGTGTTGTGATCAATTTGACTCTTGAACGTGAGAAGAATTTGTTTGATGAACATAGCTTCACCATTGTTTGGGGCATATATATTTATGATTATTATGTCTTTTTGGTATATGGTTCTCTTGAGTAGTATGTAATGTCCATATTTATCCCTTTTGATTAACTTTGGCTTAAAATCTACTTTATTTGATATGAGGATGGAAACCCCTGCTTGATTCTGCAGTCCATGTGAGTGGTATGATTTTTCCTAACCTTTCATCTTCAGTCTGTGTATGTCTTTTCCTATCACATGAGTGTCCTGGAGGCCATATGTTGTTGGGTCTTTTTGTTTGTTTATTTTTTATCCAATCTGCTAGCCTATGTCTTTTGATTGGTGAGTTTAAGCCATTAACATTCAGGGTTATTATTGAATGTTGAGACATTCATTAATATTATTGAGAAATGTTTTGTATTCCCAGCCATATTTTTAATTTTTTGTTATTTAACTTGACTTGATTTTCTTCTTGATTAGTTTTTCCTTTAGGGTACTACCTCCCTCTGCTGATTTTCATTGTTGTTTTTCGTTTCCTCTTCATGGAATATTTTTCCAAGGATGTTTTATAGTGCCAGTTTTCTAACTATAAATTCTTTTAACTTTTATCATGGAAGGTTTTTATTTCATCTTCAAATATAAACCTTAATTTTTCTGGATACAAGATTCTTGGTTGGCACCTATTTTCTTTCAGAGCTTTATATATATTGTTCCAGGATCTTCTACCTTTCAAGGTCTGTGTTGAAAATCTGTCATTATCCTAAATGGTTTTCCCCTATATATAATCTGATTACTTTCTATCATGGCTTTTAAAATTCTTTCCTTATTCTTTATGTTGAGCATTTTTATTAAAATGTGCCTTGTTGTGGATCTGTTGTGACTTTGTATATTTGGCATCCTGTAGGCTTCTTTAATTTAGATGTCCAATTGATTCTTCATGTTTGGGAAGTTTTCTTATATTATTTCACTGAATAGATTGTTCATTCCTTTGGTTTGGACCTCTAAGTCTTCCTCTATTCCAACAACTCTTAAATGTGGTCTTTTTATGCTATCCCATATTTATTGAATGTTCTGCTCATGTTTTCTTACCATTATCACTCTATGGTCTACTTTCTTTTCAAGATTATATATTTTGTCTTCTTTGTCTGATGTCCTATCTTTCAAGTGGTCTACTCTGTTGGTGATGCTTTCATTTGAGTTTTTAATTTTGCTTATTGTTTCTTTCATTTCAAGGATTTCTGTTTGTTTTTTTTTTTTTTTTAGAACCTGTATCTCCCTGTTGAGGTGATCCTTTTTCTTCCTACTTTGTTTATGTATCTCCTTGTCAAAGTGATCTTTCACTGCCTGTATTTGCTTTCTCATATCTTCCTTGAGTTCACAGAACATTTTAACCATGTACATTCTCCACTCCTTCTGTGTAATTTCTTCTGCTGTGGCTGCCAATGATTCTAATGATGTGGTGTCTTGATTTGTTTGGGACACTTTCTTCCCTTGTCTTTTCATGTTGCTCATGTGTCTTCCTTTCCTGTTCTGTGGGTCTGGGGTGTTATTGTTTTTACCCTATAGGTTTGTAGTGCTCTTGTAGGGTTCCAAGATTTCTCCTTTGTGGGGAAGGACAATGTTAACACATCCCAATATCAACAATATACCACTTATGAACAATTTGTTGTTAAGGCATTTACAGTTTAGTATCAATCTATAGAAGTATTGGATTCAATTATTATCTAAAATATAATCAGTAGTTTTGTAAAAAGGTTTATAGTTTCTGATGATGGACAATGAACTGAGAGTAGTGCATAGGACAATATGCTGAGAAGGTAGAATGTGAGGATATAGAGTTAATGTATCTTAAGAAGTGTGAAAGAGAAATCAAATGAAGAGGATTAGTAGCAAGAGAAAAGACAGGAAGTAATATAGGGTAGACAAGTATGTGGGAAGACAGTAGAGTACATCAAACAAACACTTATATGTATTTAGAAAAATACAGGAATTTAAAATCATAAAATTTGGAGGGAGAAAGAAAAATGAAAGAAGAAAAAAGAAAAAAGGGATATATATATATATATATATATATATATATATATATATATATATATTATATATATAATATTTATATGTAATTCAGATGACTCAGTTCTCAAAATCCTATTTCATGCAAAGTTCTTGATTTCACATATGTTGGGGATGTGAGGGCTAGAGAATAGAGGTATAGAAGAGAAAGAGAAAAAAAAATACTCAGAAGGAAGAAACCAGAGTTGTTGCTAGTTTTAGAGATCCGTATCTTTCCTGCTTCTCTTCTCATCCAATAGGCAGCGTTGTCTGTTGTAAGCTGGTTTCTCTGCCCTCAGGATGGTGGAGGTAACCAGGGTAGGAAGACTGGTCCTGGTGCAGAGTAGCTGGAAGTGGGGAATGGCACCCGCCAGTCTCTGCAGGAGGACTGCACCTCATGGGTCTCTTTTGGGGACTGCTTATATGACTTGAGCACCTGGAATTATCTCCCTATCTTGCCTGGAGATTTCCCAGTTCCTGATCTCTCTGTTAGGCTTCAAACTTTAGTCTCCCTCTCCATTAACAATTCCCAATTGAGGAACCTCTCACTCAGAGGCTCTTGTGGGTGGTGCCCTGATCGCACTGAGCACCTGTGTTGGGCAGCTACTGTGTTGTGTTACCATGGCTGGAGAGAGGAGAGGTTGAAAATATGGTACCTGGCTGCTGGAGATCTGATCTGGTTGCTTCTCCCACCTAATATGGACAGAAGGTTGAGCCAAGATGGAGGCAGTCTGCTTTCAGCCCCAGGGTGTCTGGTGGGGTAGGGAAAGCTGGGAGGTGGCATTGTGCTGTGTTAGGTAGCAGCTGAGTGACCTGGGTGGGAGCAGAGCGAAGTCTGGGAGATCTGCTGATGTGTTGATAGGTGATTCTGCTAAGGCGCTTGCAAGCTCTGCGTGGCTAGATCTTCGGACTTTAGGTGTTGGGAGCCAGGAGTCCTGCTTGAACACTGAGACCTAGAGCCCTGAGTGGGGTCACAGTGCTGGAGATTTCTGTGGAGAGCAGCTGTATAGGGGTCTTCTAACACTCTCCGCTTTTTCTTTTTTCTCTTCTATCAGTTGCAGAGTTTCTGATCTTAATCCTAAGTCTTTGGCCCAATTGTATTGACTTTTTGAGGGACAGGTATCTGTTTTCAATCTTCTGTGAATATCCAGTTTTCCCAGCATAGCTTGTTAAAGAGGCTTGTCTTGTCTCCAGTACAACTTTTTGGCACCTTTGTCAACCAGATTCCTCTAGTTGTGTGAGTTTGACTATCCAGGGTCTTTTGTTCTTCTGTACAAATCTAAGGAATTTTTTCTGGTTTTGAGAAGAGTATCACTCGTTTTTCAATGGCAATTGCATTAGATCTCCAGATTGATTTTGATAGTATGGCCATTTTAACAATATTAAATCTCCCTAACCATGAACATGGGAGGTCTTTCCGTCTTTTGGTGTCTTCTTCAATTTGATACATTTTTTTCAATGTTTTGTAAATTTTTCTGAGAGAAATTTTTCACCTTTTAGGTTAAATTTGTTGCTAACTACTTTATGTTCTTGGAATCTATTGTTAATGAACATTTTTTTCCTGATTTTTTCTCAGATCTATCACTAGTGTATAGGAAAGCAATTGATTTCTATATGTTGATTTTATATCCTGCTACTTTACTAAATTTGTTTATCAGCTATCAGCTTTAGAAGTTTACTGGTGGAATTTTTTGGATCTTCTAAGTTATGGATAATATCATCTGCAATCAGAGGCAATTTGACTTTTTCTTTTCTATTTGAATCCCTTTTATTTCCCTTTCTTGCCTAATTGCTGTGACTCTTTAGTCACAGGACTATATTGAATAGGAGTGGTGAGAGTGGACATCCTTGTCTTATTCCTAATTTTAGAGGAAATCCTTTCAGGTTTTCCCTATTCAGTACAATGTTGACACTGGGTTTGCCATATATGTCTTTGATTATGTTAAGGCTAGTTCCACACACCATTATCAGCAGGACGATCAGGAGTGTGGCCATGAACACCAGCAGCATCACCTTGAGGTTGTGCCACATTTTGGAAGAATGATGGTTGCCTCACTACAGCAGGCATGTAGCAGTGGGTGGGCCAGAGACATAGCAGGGTGCCAGAGGGCACAGGCAGTGAGTACTTCGGGGTAGAACCCCCAGGGTGCAAAGTAGCACTACAAGGAGCTGGGAACCTGGCATGGCCTTAGGTCAACCTTCTTTCTTGCCAGGGTGGACAGGGTGCAGGAGGGAGCTGGGCCACAGGGTACCGCTATACCTCATGGCTTTGGGGAGCCCAGGACCTTGACACCTGGGGACACGAGTGGCAGCTGGATGCTCTTCCACTGTGCATACCACATGTCTAAGGAGACGGTTGAGCTTGAGGACACATGGTGGCCACAAGGCCCTGGTTGCCATCCACTGAGGATCTCATGGCTCCCGGGCATGCCAGATGTCAACGTCTCTGGGTGGCTTCTGCAGAGGCTTCTCTACTCCTGATATATTGTATTTCTAGTTTGAGTCTTAGAATTTTTTTAGTTTCTTCTCAGAATCCTTTGATGATCACTCATCATTAAAATGTCAAGTTGTTCAATCTGCATGTCTTGGTAGAGTTTGTGGTTTTCTTCTTGCTCTCGATTTTTAATTTCATTCCATTATCATTGGAATAAGATATATGGAATTATTTCAACTTTTTTGTATTTGCTAACACTTGCTTTGTTGCCTAAAGTATAATCTGTTTTGGTGAAAGCTGAAAAGAAAGTGCATTCAGCTGTCATTGGATGAAATATTTTGTAATATCTCTTAAATCCATGTGATTTACAGTATGATTTAACTCTGCAGTATCTTTGTTGATTTGATGTCTGGATGACCTATGTAGTTAATGAGAGAGGTATATAGGAATCACCTGGTATTATTATTTTGGGGTCTATATGAACTTTTATGTAGCATAATGTTTGTTTTTAGGTTTACCAGTGTTTGGGACATAAATGTTTACCATCCTTATATTTTCTTGTTGGATTGTTCCCTTTACCAATACGTGGTGACCTCCTTTTTTCCCTTTCTTTGCTTGAAATCTGCTTTGTTGAGTATAAATTGGTATTCCTGCTTGCTTTCAGGTTTCATTTACACAAAATAACATTTTTCAGTATTTTACTTTTAGCCTGTGAATATCTTTGATCATAGATGTGTTTCTTGCAATCAACAATAATTGGATCTTGTTTTTTAGTCCACTCTTATGATGTGTGTCTATTACTTTGAGAAATGAGATCATTGAATCCAGTGTTATTATATGAAGGAATGTGTTATTTTTTGTCATTTTGATTTACATTTAATGTTTACTTCTATCGTAAATGTTACATGTTCATCCACACTTCTAATGTAATTTATTCTTATCCAAGATCTCTTGGTTGTTTTAAATCTTCTTCTATGTGTTGAATTATTTTAAGTATCTTCTGTAATGCTGGCATAGTAGTAATGAATTCCTTTCATTTATGCTCATCTTGTTAGGTTTTTTCCTTTCTTTTTCAAATCTAATAGTACAATTCTGATGGTTTATTGGATAGAATAATCTTGGTTGTCTGTTATTTTCTTTCAGAACTTGAAATAAATTGTTCTTAAGCCCTCCTGAACATTAGGGTTTCTATTAAGGAATTAGATATTAATCTGATTTGTTGTTCTCTAAATGTGACCTGGCTTTTAAAATTCTAGTAGCGTTTAATTTTTTTTTCTGTGAACTGAAATTTTGGTATTGGAATTACAATAGGGTATGAAGAAGTTTTTTTTTTTTCTGGTCAAGTATATTTGAGGGTCTAAATGTTTCTAGTATTGGGAGGTTCATCTCATTCTCAAGGCTTCAGGCATTTTTGTGCTATTATATCACTGCCTTGATACTACATCTCTGGTCCTCCTTTAATGCCTGTGAGCATTACGTTTGGTCCCTTAATATTGTCCCTGAGTTCTTGTAAATTATGATTGTAGTTTCTTTTTATTTTTCTTTAATACTGTCTGAATGTTCAAGGGCAATTACCCTGAGTGATTGTCCTAGATTTGGCAACTCTGTATATTATAAGAGTATATGGAATAACTTATATTGAGGTCTTTGTGTTATTTCTCTCTGTTGTTGCTAGAGGAACAAATGTCCATGGGTGAATTGAGCCTTCTCCCCAGCTGTTTCTACTTGTGCCATGGTTGTCAGGCTGGGGACCCCTTCCACTCTTTGTGTTAAAGTATTGCAGAAGTTTGAGCTTAGTTAAGTTATGTGTGGAAAAAGATGCAAAATATCCTAGCTAGATTGGGGGTAACACAGTAGCAGAGACTATGCTCCACCACTTTGAAGTGTCGCATCCAATACCCAGCAACTACAGAAAAGGGAAAATAAATGACAGCAACAATAAGAGTGAACAATTTGCAACATTCAAATAAATACCAGGTGTCAATTTTGATATCTACAATACTAATTAATCCCAAAATGAGAAGTGATGGTGTCATAAATTAAAACAGCAACAACAAACAATGAACTAGATTTAGCATTAAAGTAAACACTAATGTCAGCTGTAACACCATGTTCTAGTGAAATATCTAAGTTCTTTTCAATTTGCTTAGCCTTTTGAAGATGCAGGGGGCTGATTAGTTTCTGATTTTTATTCTTTTAACTTACAGTGTTCATCATTTTATTATTGCTAATTGTTTTTCTAGCCCCATGATGACTTTTACTTTTGTTTGTATTCTGGATACTGTGCACAGTCTTAACAGGTGACGAGAATTAAAGTAAGTGTAGTTTTAATTATCACAACCAAAATTAAATGACTAATGATTTGTAAGGCATTGTTTAGAATAGAACCTTTCCACATATAAGGGGTTTCCAACAAAGTTCATCTCACTGAATGACTCTTTCAAAACATTGACTCTTTCTTCATTCTGCATGTATCAACATGGTGGCATTATAGCATGATGGTCTTATATTAATGTTCTACTTTCTCTCCTCTGCTATGCCTTTTTTAACCTTTTTTTAATATTTATTTTTTTAGTTGTAGGTGGACAAAATATCTTTATTTCATTTTTATGTGGTGCTGAGGATCAAACCCAGTGCTAGGTGAGCACTCTACTACTGAGCCACAATCCCAGCCCTCTGATATGCTTTTTAATGACAAACTTGCATTTTTATGTTACATTAAGTCAGCAGACTGCATGGTATCAGATTACCTGTTTTCCTACTATCAAACTGCTTTATATGAAGCCTCCCAGAATTTGAATATAAAGTCTTAATTAGCAAGTATTAAATATCTTTTTTCCTATAAATGAAAAAAAATAGTTATAATAATCAAATGAATACAAACATAGTAATCCAGATAGCCCATGGCATATTTTTGAAAAGAGAATCTTTTGAAACTTTATGCAGGTTTCTAATTCCCAGTCCCTGCCACCAGCTATTGTCGACTAATTAGAATCAGTGAGAATGTACTGAGCCCCAATGTATTTCTTCATTTGTGATAGGTGAATCTGATAAAGCAAGTTACATGATTTTTTCCAACTTCCTTGAGTCTTTTCCTGGCATCCAGCTGCAGGTACCTGTGGCCACTTTACTGTGCCAGAGATCACCCAATATGTGAAATGACACCTGCTGGAGATGACTGACAGAACAGAGAATATACAATGGATCAAAGAGTGTTCTTTCTTCTTTCAACCCTAATCTCTATTTAAAAGATTGATTTTAGCATCAAAATAGTCCTCTGTCTAGGCTTGTTCTTAACACATGGTCTTTCATTGTGCAGGTGACAGCTGAAGACAAGGCTTTCACACAGTAACTGGACTATTGATTAAACACCTCCATCCTGGAGAGAAGCCTTACTCCCTCCATCAGAAAATAATGGCAGAACAGGTGTTTCAGAACTAATAAGCTTAAGTGGCAAATGAGTTTTACTTTGCCTATTAGGTGTGACTCATTTTCAATAAGAGCAGTGTAGTAATTTCCTTGGGTGGACATAGCAAAGTACCATAAACTGGGGACTTCTACCACAGAAATTGTTTTCTTAAATTTCCCTTTATTGGCAGGGGGGAGGGGCTGGAGTAGTAGCTCAGTGATAGGGTACTTGCCTGGAGTGTGTGAGACCCTGGGTTCAATCCTCAGCACCACATATAAATAAATAAAGTAAAAAAAATCCATTGACAACTAAAGAATGTTTTTAAAAGAATTTCCCCTTTTTATAGCTACATAGTCATACTGGATTGGGGTCTACCTAATGTCCTCATCTTAACTTGAACATCTCCAAAATCTCTGTTTCTTTATGAGGTCATATATGTGGGTACTGGGTTAAGATCTTTTGTAAGGGACACAATTCAACCCGTAACAAGTCACATATTGCTCTAATCTTTAAATGTAGTCAAATATTATAAAGCCCCTTCTTGCTGGTTGTTCTAATGTCTATGTAACTATTTTTTTCTAATGGATCTTGCAGATTTTGTCAGTATGAATTTTCTTCTTTTCCTATTATTATTATTTCTTCTTTCTCCTTCTCCTCTTTCTCCTCCTGGTCCTCCTCTTTTTCTCCTCCTTCTCCTTCTCCTCCTTCTCCTCCTCTTCTTCCTCCTCCTTTTTCTTCTTCACCTTCTTCTTCTTCCTTTTTATTTTCCCTCAATGACTTTACTAAGAAATAATTCCCCATTTCTGTTTTTAATATCCCTGGTCTCTGTAATGCATACTTTACTTCTTTTAACTTTGCATTTTCATAATTTCAATGTTTCCAAATTAGATATTACACTTCTCAGTTCAGGGATTTTATGTTGTTGCTTTTTATCTTTTTTATCTCACAAATCCTCATAATTGTTATCTGAGCTTGGCAACACTCTAGACACAGAAATGTATTTTAAGTAGAGAAAACAGAGAAAAGTTTTGTACTAAAAAGAGAGATCAATCATCACTGAGAGTCATTTAACACCTTGTTTATTAAGATTTCCGATTGTGATGTGTTGGTTAAATGGGAAGCATTTGAAAGCTGTCAGACCATCAATGCAGACACATACATATGACATTCACAACTCTGCACTATTTGGCTCTTTTCTGGATGTCACCCCTCAGCAGCATCCTGTGTTCATGCCACCCTGCATCAGCCTGGCTCCCTGAACCTCTGGCAATGGTTTGCCTTCACCCAATGGGAGGCATTTCTAGGGAGAAGGACTGGAGGGGAAAGAGGTCAGGATGCTCATTCCCTGACCTCTGGTGGTCTTGCTTGGAGACAGCTCTGGCAGGGGCTGAGTTCTGAGCCCACTGATGAAGTGGCAGCAGTTCTTTGATAACAGTCTCAGGCCAAGGTCCAAGGAGCATGTCTCTCCCTATCACTCAACCTGGATCTGCAGCCTCCTTCTAGGTGTTGCTGGTCCATGAATGTACTCCTCATCTTTGTCTCACCTCTGTGAGATGTCCCTGCCTCACAAGCCCTTCATCAGCCCCTCTGTGTGTGCAATGTAATCCAAGGTGAAGAGATTGACTTAAAATTTGAATACAGTCTTCTTTCTTTTCATATGAACCTTGGCAGGACAACAAATAATCTTTGAACCAATTGTGAAAATGGCCATGAAAGATGATTTCCATTCAGAAAATTGTTCTTCATGGATCATTCTACATTTTGCTAGAACGTTCAAATTACATGGAGATAAAGATGTTTTCTATAGTTTAGTTAGAGCATCAGCATTTATTGAGCACCCTGGAAGGCAAGATATTGAGCCCTACTGTAAGAATGTAAAGGCAAATATTATGTGAACTTAGACTCAAGGATACCTTAATTATAGGGGGGCCATTTATTCATACATAAACATCACCTATGTCAGAGAGCTCTGGAGTGTCTGATTCCACCTGTATTCATAGTCTGGTGTTCTATGGCTTAAACTAATGTGGTTGTATGGATTATTACAGTATTGAAACACTTTGATATTGGTTGGTAAAGAGTCATGAATGGCCCTCTGCTGCCAGCCTGTCCTTTGACAGTATTTACACTTCCCTGTTTTCCTGGCAGCTGAAGCCCTCTGGGTCAACTCCAGGGGTTCCATTCTTATTTGCTGCAGTCTGTGCTATTTTTGTGTTTAACTTTTTGTTTTGTTTTGTTGGGTACCAGGGATTAAACTCACGGGCACTCAACCACCTGAGCCACATCCCCAGCCCTATTTTTTGTATTTTACTTGTAGACAGGGCCTCACTGAGTTGCTTATCACCTTGCTTTTGCTGAGGCTGACTTTGAACTTGGCATCCTTCTGCCTCAGCCTCCTGAGCTGCTGGGATTACAGGCATGCACCACAGTGCCCAGCTGTGGTTAAGTTTTTTAATATTATCCAGTGCATTCTGCTCTTATTTAAATTTTTGACATTTTGGAGTTCATCATAGAGTTTTTGCATTAATTTGGATTTTGGAAAATTGCACATTCATTATCTTGACTTCTATATTTTGGCATCCCTTAAGTTTTCCACCCCATCTTCATTTTCTTCACTTTGAAACTGACCTATCTGTACCCATTATGTCATTCAGTTTTCAAATTGCCAGAGCTGTTATGTCATCAAAAACATTAAAATAATGAGAATGGTGTCAGATGCTGCTAGACAGAGGCAGACTCATGTGAAGGGCCTGTCTTCCAGGGATATAGGGCCAACGGTTGCCATGGGAGAAGGCAGAGTCCACCTTCTCTTCCTCTCTGTAGAAAGGGTGTGCAATAGTTTGGGCTGCCATAACAAAGTGTTGACTGAATGATAGAAATTACTGACTCAAAATTCTGGAGGTTGTAAGGCTGAGATCCAGATGTCATTAGAATGTTTTCTTCTCAGAATTCTCTTGCAGAATTGTGTATACCATCTTCTCCCCAGGTCCTCACTTGGTCCTCCCTCTTGTGTGTCAGTCCTAATCTCCCCTTTTTCATATGTGCATATATTAATTAATTAATTAATTATCATCACATATTAGATGTATAAATTAAAGGATTTCATTGTATCATTTCCATACATGCATGTATCATGCATTGACCTTCTTTTTTAAAAATTATTTTATTTTTCAGAGACTTTGCCCACCACAGTAGTTAATAAATATGCAAGGGTCTACAGTAGACTTCAGACAGCTTATCTTTATAATAAGAATATGACTTACTTCATACAGTTATACTAAAGATTAAATTGGCAAGCTGTGCTTTGTACACTTATAACAATTGTCAAAACCTCAACAAATGTCAACTCTTATTCCTTTATTCTTGCAAAGGAAATGGGTTTTGTTTACCAGGGATTTCAGAAGAATTGAATGCACTACCACAACTAAAACATTCTCTGGGGAAGGAGATTGAGTTGAATGGAGTGTTGATCTATGTGGTTGCTTATATTCTGGTAATGTATATTTTTCCTCCTCTGTCTCTCTGCCCTGATGAATATGGTGTTCAGTTTTCTCCCTAGGAAGACAACTGACTCTGTTTTCTGTCTTGGGAGTTCCGCATCACAGTGAAGATGATCTCAGAATCAATTGTAAGATGTTTGACATAAACTAAATCATCTCCAATGTGTTTTTATCTTTCAGATATTCCTGTGAATTACTGCTCTGTTGAAAGATTTGTGTGTCCAAAAGAAACCATATTGCTGTAACTTTGTCACGTGGTATGAAATCTGATTTGAGAAACTTTTATTTATAAATTATGGGAGGAAATCTTTTTATTGATTTTTAAAAAAATAAATGTCAGTGGAATGCATTACAATTCTTATTACACAAATACAACACAATTTTTCATATCTTTGGTTGTATATAAAGTATGTTGACACCAATTCATGTCTTCATACATGTACTTTGGATAATGATGTCTATCACATTCCACCATCCTTGCTAATCCCCTGACCCCTTCCTTCCTCTCCCATCCCTCTGCCCTATCTAGAATTCATCTATTACTCCCATGCTCCCTTCTCCCTACTCCACTGTGAGTCAGCCTCCTTATATTAAAGAAAACATTCGGCATTTGTTTTTTGGGGATTGGCTAATTTCACTTAGCATTATCTTCTCCAACGCCATCCATTTACCTGCAAATGCCATGATTTTATTCTCTTTTATTGCTGAGTAAAATTCCATTGTGTATATATGCCACATTTTTTTTATCCACTCATCCACTGAGGGGCATCTAGGTTGGTTCCACAGTTTAGCTATTGTGAATTATGCTGCTATAAACATTGATGTGGCTGTGTCCCTGTAGTATGCTGTTTTAAGTCCTTTAGGTATAGACCTTCTTTCTACCTTTGCTCACTCTCCCCTCTCCCTGCTACCTGCTTCCCAAATGATCTTTCTTTCTGAATATATTTTTTGGTTTTTAATTTCCATATATGAGTGAAAACATGCAATACTTGCCTTACTATATCTGAATTATTTCATTTAAGAAGATCCACTTCTATCCATTTTCCTACAAATGACAGGATTTCATTTTTCTTTAACTGAATAATACTCCATCATGTATATATACTATATTTGCTTTATTCATGCATCTGTTGATGGGAACCTCAGCTGAGTTCATATCTTACCTATTGTGAATAGTGTCACAATAAACTTGATCATTTAGGTGTGTCTTTTTTTATTTGCTGATTTCATTTCCTTTGAATAAGTACTCGACAGTGATATAGATGGGTCATATGGTAGTTCTATTTTAGTTTTCTGAAGAACATCCCTACTGTTTTCTATAGATGTTGTACTAATTTACATTCTTACCAACATAGTATATGGTTCCATTTACTCCATATTCTTACCCGTGTTTGTTTGTTACTGTTTTTTTCTTAATAATATGTATTCCAACTGGAATAACCATCTTACTCATTTGGGCAAGATGTAATCTCATTGTAGGCTTGATTTTCATTTCTGTAATAGCTAAAGATGTTGAGAATTTTCACATATATTTATTGGCATTTTTTCTTTTGAGAAATGGCTATTCAGGTCATTTGTCCATTTTTATTATATTACTTGCTTTTTAGTTGAGTTTTTTCTATATTCATCCTCTGTCAGATAAATAGCTACCAAAGATTGTCTCTTATTCTCTTTGTTGCCTTTCACTCTGCTGATTGTAGTCTTAGCTGTGCAGAAGTTTTTTTAATTTGATGCAATCCTGTTTATGCATTCTCATTCTGATTTTCTGTGCTGTTGGAGTCATAGCTTAGAAATCTTATTTTGCCATGATTTTGAAGTGTTTCCTCTATGTTCTCTTTAGTAGTTTCAAAGGAGTCATCTTACATTAAGGTCTTTAATCCCGAGTTGATTTATTTACAGGGTAAGAGAGGGGAATCTAGTTTCAGTGTTCTATATGTGTATAGCCAGTTTCCCCAGCACCATTTTTTGAAGAAGGCTCTTCTTTCTTGAATGTTTTGGCACCTTTGTTGATAATCAGCTGCAATGTGAATTTATTTTTGAGTTCTCTGTTCTATTCCATTACTCTACCTGCCTCTTTTTATGCCAATACTATACTGTTTTTGTTACTATGGCTCTCAGGTATAATTTGAATTCAGGTATTGTGATGCACCTAACATTGCTCTTTTTGCTCAAAATTGCTATAGCTACTTTTGGTCTTTATTGCTTACATATGAATTTTAGATTTTTTTCTAGTTCTATGAAGAATGTCATTGGTGTTTTGTTGGGGATTGCAATGAATTTTAGATTGCTTTGAGAAATATGGCCATTTTAACAATCTGAGTCTCCCAATTCATGAACATAATAGGTGTTTCCAGCTTCTAGTGTGTTCTTCATTCTCTTTCTGCAGTTTTGTAATTTGCATTGTAGAAAATTGTCACATTCTTAGATTTATTCCTCGTATTTCTTCTGCTTCTTCTTTTCTTTCTCCTTCTCCTACTCTTCCTCTTCTCTTTTCCTCTCCTCCTCCTCCTTCTTCATTTTTGTGAATGAGATTGTTTTCCTGATTACTGTCTCAGATGATTCATTATGGGTGCATACAAAAGCAACTGATTTTTGCATGCTGATATTGAATCCTACTTTACTGAATTTATCAGTTTTAAAAGTCTTTTGGTGGATTTCCCTCACCCCAGTTTTCTAAATGTTCAATCATATCATCAAGAAACAGGGATAATTTCACCTCCTACTTTAATGTTTATAAA